>NW_007256191.1:83034-106034 GCF_000164805.1 Carlito syrichta | reverse complement strand
CTGGAGCCCAGCAGGTCGAGGCTGCGGTGGCTGGGAGTGGCCACTGCACTCCAGTTTGGGAGACAGAGTGAGACTCCAAATCATCACAATATTTCTAAGTAGAGATTTTGATTGTTTATTTGGCTACATAATTAGAGGATTATTTTTCCTGTTTGAAAATTTTCACTCCTTAGTGACTTTATTATTATCTTTTATCTTCCCTTCTAAATGCTTCTCCCTACCACCATTTAAAAGTCATGGGTCAATGAAACCAGACTTTGCCAAGGATATCTTAGTTCCATATGATAATGAACATTCCAAATAATACGTCATTCTTTTATAGGAGTATACCTCTGCAACTGACAATGAAAGCCCCAAAACTCAATAACATTTATCCCCTTTTCTCTCATTCTTGATTACCAGAGAGGAGACAAAGTTTCCAGTGATCTATTTTTAACAAGAACAACAAAAAAACTATCTTCTGAAACTATTTCTTGAGTTTTAAACATATTATACTCATCGTGTGAATTCTCATTAGTGAAAAATGTATATGTAGCGTTTTATTTTTGATGAGTCATTTTTAGGATACATTTTATTTAATACTTAGGCTAATATAAACATAAATTGTGAGGCCAGCTGCGGTGGATCATGCCTATAATCCCAGCCCTTTCAGAGGCAGAGGCAAGTGGATTGTCTGAGCCCATGGGGCCTGAGACCAGTCTGGGAAATTTGGCAAGACCTTGTAGCTACAATAAATAAAAAAAATTAACTGGGTATGGTGGCACACACCCATACCCAGCTAACTGCTGAAGTTCTAGCAACTTGGAAGGCTGAGGTGGAAGGACCACCTGAGCCCAGGAGGTTGAGACTGTAGTAGTCATGATTGTGCCATTGCCCTCCAGCCTGGGTGACAGAGTGACACACACACACACACACACACACACACACACACACACACACACACCAAGAAAGCATAAATTATGTTGTATAACATACATACAAAGATACAAGCTTATTAATTTATAAAACTAATATATAGGCTTTTGAAACCATAACATTAATTTCTATGTCATTGTGTTTTAGGATTAGAAGGCATATTATCTGATCAATCAGGAAATAACATAATACAACCCCTTTAAGTTTTACTTTATGAACTCTTAAGACCATCTGCACAGTATGTTAAGACTTAATATTTGATCATTTACTTGTGTATTCTAACACATTATCTTAGATATGTTTTGATCTATCACCCAATACAATTCATTTCTGAAAGCCAACAGCTTTTATAAAGTATTAAAAAGCAAAGCTCTGAGCAATATAAAGACTTCTCATAAGCCTGCCATAGAATATTAAGAAGCAATGTGAATTTCTTCTACTACATTGTGATATGTACAGTTAAACACATTACTTTCTTCATCATTTAGTTATTGAGCTAAACAAAAACAAATCAGACTTTAATATTGTTGACCCAAGATGGATTGTTTTTTTGTTTTTGTTTTTTGAGTCAGTCTTAGCACAGACTGGAGTAGCACGATCACAGCTACTGGCAGCCTCAGCCTCCTGAGCTCAGGTGATCCTTCCACTTCAGCCTCCTGAGCAGCTTGGATTATAGGCTCACTACCATACCCAGCTAACTTTTGTTTTTTTTTTTGTGAGGACAAAGTCTCGCTATTTTGCTTAGGCTGGGCTCAAACTCCTGGGATAAAACAATTATCTCATCTCAGTCTCCCAAAGTGCTGGGGTTATAGGTGAGAGCCACTATGCCTAGGTTGTTATTAATTTTAACAAACTACAGTATGTCTTTGACATTTTAAACATTAACCATAGTTTTATTGAAAAGGTATTATAACTACACTAAACACTTAAAGACCTTATGTACCATTGTCTTCTTAAGCAGTTGATACTACTCATTGTCTACACGCTCTCACTGTTGTTGCTCAGTTAACACCACAGGGCTACCCAGGTCCAACGAGTCTAGGGGAGGGTGGCCTCCTCCAGGTCACATTGTCTTGCAGGCGAATAAGGACGGGGAGGCCCTACTCCTGTTGGTGGAAAATTCTAGAGGTCCCAAGTTGGCTCTGTCCCACTTTAAGGATGTCTCAGGGCTTTGCCCAGCTTATGGGGTCTGTATTTATGATCCAAATTTGATGAATAGCTGAGTATTTAGGATCATAAGCTCAGGATCTTAAAAAGCTGCTAGTTCCAGTAAAGTCTGTTGTGACCAAGAATTTTAATTCTCACGGTGTGTAACATGGACAACATTTTTTTTTATCAGAAACCTATGGTCAGGTTATGGATATTTGAGCTGTCCCAAGACAACAGCTGGCATGAGACAAGGTTGCCAAAGTGTCCGCAGTGCAGGAGTCTCTGAGGGTCCTAGTGAGAAGGCCTGTTGATTTAACCTAGACATTGAGTGCTCTTTTGTTGGGGGTGGGAGGTGGACTGTCAAGGTGGGCTGCTTTGCAGGTAGTGGCATCAGCCAGAATAAGTAACATTTATAATTGGGAAGTAGGTTGTTTCCAGAACTCATAATGAATTGAAAAGGTATTGGACAATTATGTCCTTAATGACTGTATCAAATGGATTTCCTCGAAAGAGGATGTCATCACTGTGGCATCATGCCTGTTTCTTTGTGAAAGGTGGGTGGAATTTAGATCTTTCCTTCAAAGCTGTATTTTGGCCATGCTATTGAGTGCCCATAATTGCCTGAAAAGAGGGTTTCTGCCCCTTTGGAGATGAAGGCAAACTGTGACTAAGAGGCTGTTTAAATGGGTGTTGAATAGTACAAACTAGCCAATCTACAATGACAAAGAGCTTACTGGTACCTGATTGGAGTTAGAAATTTTAAAAATCTTTGCATTTATTTTTCGATGAAATAATGAAAATGGTCACCAATTCATGACTTGGATCTTAGATAAGCTTGAATCCTTCAAGTTTCTATTATGTAAAGTTTGTGCCATCTTAACTATTTCAACTGAGGTGTCCATGGGGTCCCATTATGTCAAGCTATTTTCTAAGTGCCAAAGATTGTTTTATTTATTATTTATTTATTTTTCTGCTGATTCAAAGGGTTACATGTGCAGATTCGTTACATAGGAATATTGCATGACAGTGAGGTTTGGGCTTCTATTGAGCCTGTCGCCCATTGGTGGACATGGTGCCCAGTGGGTGGTCTTCAACCAATACCCATCTTCTACCCTTCTCCGTTCAAGAATGTTTCAATGTCTGTTGTTCTCATACTTGTTCCTGTGTGCATAGTGATTAGGTTTCTTTTATTAAGAACATGTGTTACTAGTTTTCTCCTTCAGTGATGATTAATTCAGGATGTTGATCTCCAGACAAACTTATGTTGCTGCAAGGGACATTACTTTTTTATGTCTGCATAGTATTTCATGGTGTTATATGTTCCACAGTTTCCTTATGCCGTCCACCGTTGATGGGCACCTAGGATTTTGCTATTGGGGTAGTGCTGCAGTAAATATGCACATGCAGGTATCTTTTTGGTACAGGAAAAAACAAACACAGTGATACAAAGTCCACAAGCAGAACCCACGATCACATGTCATAATCAGAAGCCTTGACTACATGCCCACTGGACCCTGGGACTTAGAGCCATGTTTTTTGGGGACGTTTTATTTAATAGGATGGTTATTTTATTTATTTATGCCTATTTATTATTTTCTGTGTTTTAATATGCATTTAAAAACAAAAAACTGAAAAATTATAAATGAAGCAACAATAGAAAATTGCAGACATAGATTTTGTGTTTAAGCTTAATAAGAAACCTCTTTAGGTATAAAAATAGATGAATATTCTGCATTTTCCTTCTCATTAGCTTATTTAGTGTCTACTGCCTTCAGTATCTTAGGCCTTGTTATATTTCCTACTTCAAATGGTAAAGTAAGGACTTTTAGAGAATCAGGACTGTGTCTGTTTGACTTCATTGTTTTGCCAACACAGAGCACCCTGGACTTCTGTTTACCTGTGATCAGTAAACACCGATGGCCTGTCTTGACAGTCCTGCTGAATAAATGAAATGTGATGTGTTTTCTCTGCACTAGATACTTCTCCTCTAATTCTGCAGCTCAGACAAAATCTCATTATTTGATAATTTTATCTTGTACTTGTATCACGTTTAAATCCTTAGTCAAATATTAAGTTGCTGCTTATATTTTCCGTGTTTACTTCTCCTGCCCCGACTTTGATTTCCCTTCAAGCTTTGTGTCCTAGTCCAGCTTCTAGAAGTATAGTCTCTCTGTGTCCATGTCCTCATTATTCATCACCCTGCAAACAAACTGCTGCTTCCACAATCATTCCACTAAAATTGTCTGACTGATGTCACTGGTTAATGATGTTTATATTATATAATCCAGTGGACTTTTCTCTTTCTATTACCTGATCTCCTTGAATCTCTGCTACAATTTGAAGTCCTCAGCTTTTAAAGCATCATTCTTTCTTGGTCTCTTCTTACTGCTTTGCCTGCTTCTCAGAAGTATTTGTGAAGCCCCAGTTTTCAGTGCATCACCAAAATATGGGTTCATTTGGGATTCTTTTCCTCAGCTCTTTTCTTTTGTTCCTACTTTCTCTGAGTGTATTCACCACAGCCATGAATGTGTTAATGACCTCTACATCTCAGTTGCCAGTCCGAGAGGGGCAGGGTAGTGCAGAGATTAAAAACCTGGGGCCAGGCATGGTGGTTCATGTCTGTAAACCCAAGAACTCTCACCAAGAACAAGGTGAGAGGATTGCTTGATTCCTGAAGTTCGAGACTGGTCTAGGCAACATAGCGAGATCTTGCCTCTACAAAAAAGTCCAAAAATTAGCCAGGTATGGTGGCATCCACCTGTGTCCGAGCTACTTGGGAGGGTGAGGTAGGAGAATCCCCTGAGCCCAGGAGGTCAAGGCTGAGGTGAGCTGTGAGCATGCCACTACACTCTGGCCTGGGCAACAGAGTGAGAAGAGATTTTTCAGTCTCAGAGTCTCTGTTTCCTTATAACAAGGTAATACAGTTAACATATTTTTAAGGGTTTATCTGAGACCCCCAGGATTTCCTGGCATAAAGTGCAGCATTGCTTTATTGCAGGGCTAATGAAATAAGAATAAGGACTTTGGGAGCTTCCTAAAGGAACTTTGCCCACATATACTTGATTGCAGAAGGGCAGGTTATTGAAAAGATTAATGTAATGTTTTATAGCATAAATTACACTGGAGATCAAATGATGTATACAAAATATATACAATTTAACACAACACCTGGCACATTATACCTACTGATAAATGGCAGTTATTATCATTTTGCACTCGAAACTTCATAAGCATTTTAATATCATTTCACAAATTTTAATCCTTATCTTCTCATCAATCTATTTCTCCTTTTGAGTGATCCCATTGAGAATAACACCACTGTCCATGACTCAACGTGTGGTATTTGACTCAGCTTGTGATATTATAGCTGAATTTTTGCATGTACTTAATACTTTTAAACCAATGTTCTAGTACTTTCTTATCAGTGATAATAGAGCTATTATGGTGGATTCACAGAATAATTTGCACATCCGATTAAATAAGTAGTTAGTACATTCTAGCCTGGCAGAGATTTGATGATTCAGTGGTGTCCAATTGATGAAACACAAATAATCTGTCTGTTTTGCTACTTAAGATGGTTTGGATGAATCTTTATATATCTTTTGTAGAGGACAGGACTGTATGTGGTAAGATGCCACTTATACCCAGAGCTCTATTATAGGAAGGTCAGTCGTGTGTGGAACTCATTCAACTCAGAAATCCTTTATTAGTCATTTTAGAGGATGAAAATAAAGTACAGCTTTCTCAATGTTTAGTGTAATCAAGTATCTTCTCTGCTTCCAACACACAAATATCAAAGATGCTCTGAAGATGTTCTTGGCTAGTGATAGTGGTGAAAAGGAGAAGAGGATGGTTCAAGAACTGACAACATTCAAGCAAGTTAACTATTCCTCTGGTCAAGGAATTCTTTCTTACACACAATTCAAAAATTGTAAAGGCTTACTTCACACTGCTAAACTCCCACCAGATCTTTGACTTCCTATTTCTTTCATGGGCAATAGTGATGAAACTACCATTAACTTGGGAAACATGTTGAAAATAGAGAAGTTAAAGATGACTAGCTCTTTATAGCTTATTTTAAAAGATATTGAAAATGCATTTGATTCACAGGAAGAGGTAACCTACCTTATGTTATGGATCCTTCTGAATCTATCTTCTCTGAAAAATGCTAATTCACATGTACTTGAGTGACTAATACTGTTAAAATTCATTTTATTTCACAAAAGCAGATGGTATCAACCAATGTGCTCCTTGACCCTGATATAGAAGTATTGAAGAATCTTTTTTTATGATGAGGAGAAAAACTGTTTCCCAAACCTTAGTTATTCTTCACCACATATTCTTTACTCTTTAAAGCTGACTGGTTTAAAAAATGAAGCCAATCTCAAAGAGAAAGATATGCAAGTGGCAAAAAATGGTTGTTCATAGGTCAGTCCTTGTCCAGATCAGGTCGCTCTTCTAAGGAAAGGCAAAGCCCTCTTACTGGTTTCAAGTAAGAATCTAAAGGGAAGATGGTACTGAAGAAAATGAATGGGTTCCAACCTGCAAGGATAGGTCTCCACACTTTCCAGACTCTCTAGTCTGGAAAGGAGATCTCAGTAATATGTGTGCACCTCCAGGTATGTGTGATATGGCCATGCAACTTTAGTCAGATCTTCATTTTCTATTATTGAGAGTGTCTGTATAAACCTGGAAATGCATTATGTACTGTCACACAACCTAGTATCAGTGCTGCCTTAAAATACTTTAAAGTTATTGTAGATCGGCATACTTTGAAACTCTTTAGTAAAGAAAATTACTGTCAATTCTGGGATATTTTCTTGAAATTTATGGAGTTGTGCATCATCATTTAAATGTAGGGAAAGATTCTTTTGGAACCTCAATATTTCCATGGGTTTTGACTGGCAGATAATGTTAAAACCTGGCCCAAGCTGTGATAAGACCAATCCATGATCTTAACCTTCAGCCTTATTTGCACAATGTGCCTAGAAGCATGGCAAGTTTCGTCAACTGTTTAAGTTCTATGGTTCAATAGAAAAGATGACAACAGATCATATTTCTATGGCCATTCAGAAGATATAGCTCAAAAGAGAACAAGATCTCAGTGAACAAGAAAGCAAACTATACCTTCACCTTATGTTGAATATTATCAGATGGTTGTACAGCAATCAGACTGCAGCAAGCTCCAACGTGCCAGTACCTGTGCATTATAGCAAAAATCCTTCTAAACTTATCATGAAGCCAATTCATGAATTCTGTTATTACAAAGAATAGAATGATGACCATAATGTCTTCCTTGAAGATTCTGTGTAGTCAGTTGTCTTGGTGCCTGAGGAAATACCCATGAAAACTTCAGAATAGCTAAAAGTTCCATGCCTTAGTACTAGATCAAACAATCCTTAAAACATGGGTTTTGAGCTATCAGGACAAAGAAAACTACTTCCTATATGGATTAAAGCTATTCTGGAAGACAACCCTGTAGTGTTAGGTATTTTTAAAGAATGACTTCCAAATACTGGTGATGCCAGTGCAACAGAGTGCAATTTCATGGTTGGCATGAGAAGAAATGTGGGCATAAGAGAGGATTTCCTAAGTCCAGGGATGACGGCTTGCCATGGGCATGCATTGTGGTAATTTGGTAATTCTGAATTTTCAGATTCTGGTTTGATAAACATTATTAGGTTATAAGTCTCTTTAAAAAAGGGGAAAGTTCACAGAATTGGAAAATTTGGTCTTGGATTTAATTCTGTGTACCACATCACTGACATTCCCATCAATGAGTTGAGAATTCATAAGTGTCTGACCCAAATATAAAACAGACCAGTAACCACATTAAAGGTAAATCCAATCCTGAGATAAAAATGAATTGGAGTAAACAACAGAAATACTTAGAAAATTTCCTAATCCATTCAAATACTTTGTAGATGTATTTGGTTGCCAATTATCTTAGACTTCAGAAGAAACTTCCAGCTAAAAAAGAAATCTTTCCAGCTGTCTTATAGAAGCAAACAGGAAACAAAGTGAGTTAAGTCAGTAGTACCTCTGTAATGTAAAAGATGTTTACTCTGCTGTGGATGAATTTATTTTCTGTGGACACAGGCTTATCTTTGTTACTCAGAGTATAAATGTGATGTATTTGATATACTTGAAAATTGAGAAAACCAATCCCAGTTTAGCACAAGATACAATGATACATTTTTTAAAAATTCTGCTCTTCCAAAGCATTGAACACACCTGTCTTAAGTGTTTGAGAAGAAGCTAAGTTCGTGATGACTTGCCGCAGGAGTAATAAGAAGCTTCCCACTGATGAGCTGAGGTCATTCTGTGTTCTTTAGATCACAGTTGAGGATTTCACTATGTGTTCAGAAGGATTGCTGACCTGCAGTTGCCTCTGTTCAGAGGCCCAGATGATGTTCCAGTTTTTGTCTTAAAAGTGGCTAAGTCTGGTTGATTAAAAAAAAAGCTATTGAAAGAGTCAACACAAAAAAACAGTAGAGTGCACCCTATGATCTCTATGCACTTGTATGTATAAGGACGAGGCTCTGAAATTTTCCCTGAGTGAGAATGGAAGAGGACTAAGGCAGTTCCTTCTGGGGCAAGAAGAGTTCTGCTGTCTGACATCTGAGACCAGAAGTGGACTGTGAAATCACACGTGGGAGAGATTTGTTGCTATTTTCCTTGAACAATAAAAGCAGCTTTTTTGACTAATAAAAACTGGTTACTTTACTGTTACTTCACATAGAAAAGGAACCTGGAAGAAGATAGGCCAGGACATGGAATGCCATGTTTGTGAGACACATTATGGTAAAACTTACTTAAGGCAATCAGTGTCTCACAGTACTCGGCACAGGCTGGGAGCTAACACAATACTCAGTGGGGACTATTCCTATTACTGATTTAGTAAGTGATGATTTTCCTGTAATTTGTCAAGGATTTTATGAAGAGGTAGCTCATGGAAAATGGGAGTATTGATCAGAGTCTTCTGCAATGAATCTTCTTGTGTTTCCATGAAAAATGTGAGATTTCTAGATGACTCTACTTCAAAGAAGACATACAGCTGTCAAGATATTTTTGAAATGCCTCAAGAAGTCCGAGTCTACAAACTGTTGAGCTGCTGAACTTCCTTCTTCAGTAAAAGTATTTGAAGAAGCTGACTTCAAATACACGTTGCTTAAAAATACATTCTCAGAGAAAGTGCTTTTCTAAATATTTAATAAATTGAAGCAGAACTTAAGACATTCTTTAATTAATTTGTTCTAAATTAAAAAGTGGATGAGATCTTAGAAATTGTTTGTGCATTCCATGTATTCCCTACTCCTTGGAGGGGACTTTGGTGTCACCATCAAAATTGACCTACCCTGAGAGACAAGTTGCAGCACTGTTTGCTTTAAAGATGGACTATATCCTTATGTTCTACTCAGAATTAACTCAATCCTATCATTTTGATGAAACTAGTTCTGTAACATGAGAAAAGATGATATTTTATGGGATGGCATACTAGAATGTTCAGGGTCTGCTGAAATTAATAATAGGCATCATGTTGCTGTTTGTCTAGGAAGTAACATTCTCTTAAGTCTTATTGATGAGAAACTAAAAATAAGGGATTCTAGAGCAAAAGATTTTGCTGAAAGTTATTAAACAATCCCCTTCCTTCCTTCATTTCTGATAAACCCAGAATGTTTTTCTTTGGACTGGAAAGAACAGTTTTAAGCCTGAAACATGTTTGCAGCCACTGTTCATACACAGCTGAATATCAAGAAACAGTTTTATCTTTTGCAAGCAATTCTTTTTTTTTTTTTTTTGAGTTGGAGTCTCACTCTGTCAACCAGACTGGAGTGCAGTGGCCACTTCCGGCCACCGCAGCCTCAACCTGCTGGGCTCCGGTGATCCTTCCGCCTCAGCCTTCCAAGTAGCCGGAATTACAGGCATGTACTACCACGCCCGGCTGATTTTTTGATTTATTGTAAAAATGAGGTCTCGCTGCCCAGGCGGGTCTCGAACCCGTGGGCTCAGGCAATCCACTCACCTCAGCCTCCCAAAGGCGCGGGATTACAGGCTGAGCCACCGAGCCCGGCTGCAAGCAATTCTTAATGAAAATTCTCACTCCTACAGGGATTGCCGTTCAATCATTCGCTGTTAAAGAGTTCTTAGGATTACATAAGACAACAACAGTTGATCTGGTCATCAACAAACTGAAAGAAGTTGCGAAATCAGTTCATTCTGGAATTCCATCGGACCAGGAGAGTATCACCAGTATTTGCTGCAAATACCTTCATGAAGTCATGGTGCAAAATGAAATGACTAAGGTATCAATGATTGAAAAGTTAAGTTTAGTTTCATTTTAGTAGAGAGAGTGTATGTTGGCTCAGAAAAGTTTCTTTTCATTTAAATTTTAAAGTGGGCAGCATCTCTTTATCAGTTGCCTGATAAGTACAAAAGTAATGTTTGTGTATATTTGGAAAGTGTTGGTGTGAGGCAGTCATTTTCTTTTGAAGATTTTGCCTTTGTTTTGGAATGAATTGATCTAGAAAGAGGAGCAAAGCAACTTTACAGAAGGGAACTCTCTCTCTGTCACATTTGCAACTTCAAGTTCTCTTTCTGGTTATCTCTTTCTCTGATTATTCCCAAAGTACCTGAGAAATAATATTTTGCCTGTTGATCAAAGATTTGAAAGCATTCATGAATATTTATTGTATATCTTCAATGCCTCAAGAGCAGTCAAGGCTTGGCCCGACCACCTCCAGCTGCCCTCCAAACCTCTGCCCTTCCCCTGGTGTCTCTGCACAAGCCTAAAGTGGGCTCTCCTTGTTCTCTGCCACCAACATGGTTCGCCCATGGAGTCATCAGCTGGATGATCCTGGGGACAATTGTCAGCCTCCAGTGAAGATCTCAGGAAGCCAGCATGCATCCCAAGATGCACGTGGACCTCTTTGTACATCAGGAGGGGCACAGCTACAGTAATGAAAGCAGCCAGGGGCAAGACTCAACCGTATCTGCTTTTGTAAATGGACAACTTCACACTCTCAAAGAAGCAACTATAGGGAGCAAAGAGAGGATATCTGGTAGAGATGGATAAAACAGAGGGGGCTGTTGTGTGTTGGCCCTGGCAGGTCCACTTCCTTGTTACAGTGAATTTCTTTTTTTCTTTTTTTTTGAGTTGGAGTCTCATTCTGTCGTGCAGACTGGAGTGCAGTGACCGCTCCCAGCCACCTCAGCCTCAACCTGTTGGGCTCCGGCAATCCTTCCGCCTCAGCCTTCCCAGTAACCGGAATTACAGGCATGCACTACCACGCCCGGCTGATTTTTTGATTTATTGTAGAGATGAGGTCTCGCTGCCCAGGCGGGTCTCGAACCCGCGGGCTCAGGCAATCCACTCACCTCAGCCTCCCAAAGGCGCGGGATTACAGGCTGAGCCACCGAGCCCGGCTTACTGTGGATTTCAAATCCCATCCCATAGATCCCAAATCTCACTGCACCTCATATCCACTGACAGGTCGCTCCCTGAATGATGTCATGCACATCATTCATCCTTCATGTCACATTTCATCATCTTACAGCTCCCGGCATAACCTAATGACACCTGCTCACCCCACTTATTCTGCCGTATGAGGTCCCCCAACATATGTTCCCAGGCCCTGGGCATGTTTTATCCCCATATAACTCCTTCTGTGCTCAATCAATGGAATCTTTCCCACAAGCCTATCACCTCCCATGATCATCTGGCCTCTCTTCCCTTGAATCCAGTGGCAGTTGCAGGTCATGCTGTGCAGGTCCTTCTCTCTAGTTTTGTGTCCATGTCAACTGTCATGTTGATCACAGCCTTTTCCCTATGTGTATTTCTGACCAGGTATGGTCAAGCTCTTTGTAGCCCTGGGCCTCGCCCCTGGTGTTGCCATTGGGACTGGTGTTTCTCAGCAGGCTACCAGCAACAGGATATCAGGGGTGTGAGGATGTATGGTGGATGTGATGCCACAGTCACCAAATCACATGGCTGAGCACATTGGTCATTTCTTCTCTACTGACCTGCTGGTGGAATGAGGAGGGAAGCTTGTCCTCTATCATCCTGTCCTCTGTTTGCCTCCTATGGGCCAGTCCTAAATCCAGCATTCAGTACAGCCCCAGGGTGCAGCAAAAATGTCAAGGGTCTGTCTCTTTATACTCTAGTTCCAACCCTGGCCACAGCAGGAGTCTCACTCCTATCTCCCTCTCCAGTCCAGCCTCTCAGAGGGGCCAGACACTATCTCCTCAGCATAACTGTGGGCATGTGTTTCCTGAATAGATGGGCCTCTGATCACTGTCAAAACACCAAAGCTTGTACAGCCTAGGACTCATCAAATGCACACTGGAAATTTAATTTACATTTACCTGCTCGTACACAGAGGTGATGTCTATGCACATTGGTCGTTATCAAGATTTCTCCAATAGGAGAATCAACAAAACTCAAGTACCTATCAGTAGGGTTTTGGGTAAACTGACTTTAGAATTGTCACAAAAGGGATGTTAAAAAACAAAAATGAACTTTCTGCCTCAATACTGCCTCCCAAAAGACAACAAAATGTCAACACAGCATTCCAGACTAAAGGAGTAAGTAGGTATGACAATTAAATGTGACCCATGACCCAGATTATAAACAACCTTGAAGAACGTCACTAGGACAACCGGGAGTGTCTGACTGCATGCCGTACATTGCCTTACAGCACTGTGTCAGTGTCTCACTTTCTGCACTAGCCACGACCTTGTAAGCAGAGGTCCACATTCTCAGGACACATGAGTCATCAGTGGTGCCTCTCAAGGACAGGGCCTCAAATGGCTAAGCAAGAACTGTCTTCCATGTGTCAGATTCTTGTGTGTGTGTGTGTGTGTGTGTGTGTGTGTGTGTGTGTGTGTGTGTGTGTGTGTGTGTTGGTGTGTGTGTTGAGTGACTCTTAGTCCTGGCTGTCTACACCTTAGGATACACTGGGACCTTTGTTGATGTGTCGGATCCCTGCATATATGTGCATTGAGTGACTCTCTGTCTTGTCTATACATTAGGAGACACCGGGACTTTTGTCCACATGTCAGATCTATGTGTGTGTGCATGTTAACTCAGTCATTAGGTTCATTTGAACTTTTGTCCAAGTGTTGGATCCATGTGTTTGTTCATGCTGAGTGACTCTCATTCCTGTCTACACATTAGGATACACTGGGACCTTTGTTCATGTGTTGGATCCATGTGTTTTGTCTGTTGACTCTCAGTCCTGTCTATGCATTAGGATACACTAGGACCTGTGAAACAACCTGTTGCTCTGACTGCCCAGTGTGACCCCAGTATTTCTGGAGCTGTGTCCAGGCATGATTGCTTGCTAAACCTTCCAGAGCTGATTCCTAGGGATAACTGAGGTTGAGCACTGGTGATATACATGAAGTCATGGATGCCCCTGGCTGAATCTGACAGGTTACCTTTCCCTCCTCCCTGCCTGCTCTGTTCACTTTTGAAGGAACACGTTGCTCACTCCACAGTTGAATCCACATGATGATGAGATCACCCCGCTATCATTCAGAAAGCATGCAGAGCAGGAAATCCTGCAGCTGAAAGTGGGAAGCTGGGCCTTGGCCAGTTAGTGGCTCAGAAAGTCACTTCACTCTGAACTCATTTTGCTCCTGAGTGGTTGGGTTGTGACTTGTTCTTCCTACATGGAGGGCTGTTGCAAATCTCATGGGAAATGGATACCAAAGCGTGTCGATGCTGAGATCACCATGTAAATATAAGGGACCTCTAGGGCCACATGGACCAGCAGAGAGAAACCTATATAACACAGTAAGTGGGGAGTAGCAACTTGGAGAAGCACTCAGAACAACCCACTAGAGGCCAAGGGTGACAACCACTGGATAAGACTGGCAGAGTCAATGAGCAGTTTTTAAATAAGCAAAAAGGCAATAATGTTTCCTCTATGATGGTGTGCTATCATTGAAGAGAACTCTGCATAAGGGGCACATGGCACATCCTCAATAAATTTGTATGGAAGGAAACAAATGAGAGAGAAGAAGGGATTGCTAGAAGAAAGGGGAGGGTTGCAAGGATGGGATCGCACACCTGGATAAAGTTGCTTTCAACATTCATGGGAACTTGAACACACTGTGCTCTCCCTGGGCAACTGCCACTGGAGTTCCACACAGAGATGTTGAACATGCCTGCAGAGTGGCTGCTTCTGGCTCTCTTATGAAGACAGCCAACAAGAGGAATCATCATGGCTTGCCTCCTTATGTTGTCACCTGTGTTCCCAGAACCACAGCACCTGCTTGACACAGAGAATGAACCACACATGCTACTATGTTGTGATTTAGACCTAAGATCCTTGAGAAAATACAGCCCCTCCCCAATCCCCTGGCCCAGGTGTGCAAGGAGCCAGTGTCTTTGTGGAGATTGGAGGAAGGGGCTCTTTACATCAGGCAGAAGTGGGCCAGGCCAGGATGACTGCAAAGGTTGGGGCAGGGAGTGCAGGTCCAATGATAGACATGGCCCTCAGTGCTCAGCCAATGACCTTTTGTGCATTGAACAGTTTGCACAACCTTGTAGGGCAGCCCTGTGGGCCCCTGTCTCAGGGACCTCAGACGTCAGTTTTTCCACCCTCCCTGCTCCAGGCCTGCAGCAGGTCACTCTTTCACTGTGGATGCGCTATGCCCAGGGAAAGAGGCTGCCACTTCCACCAGACAGTCTCGTCCTGTCTCAAGCTGCTCATTTGCTCTGCCCTGAGTAGCTTTTACCTAGAGGAGACCTTTGGGCTAAATCCAGCCCTTGCCTTGTTGTTGGAATAAAGGGTTCTTTACAAAGCACAGCACACTTACCTCCTGCAAGTTATCTGTGGCTGACTCCAACTACAGGGCAGAGTTGAGAGGTTGTTTTAAGACTAAATGGCCCATAAAGCCTAACTAAGACCCAACATGACCTTGCAGGTCACACTCCCAGTTCACATTCCCCATTCTCACAGGTGACCATACTCTGCTGTGCTATTGGACTGTGGTCGGCCCCTCCCTCATCCTGAAGTACCATGCACACACAGTGCCTGGGTGTGGAGTCAACCTTTGACTTCCTGCTGCTCCGGGAGCCTCACAGACTCACAGAAGTGTAGAGTTAGGGCTGTATCCTGGGTCCATGCCCTCCCCAGAGAGGGGGCTCTATGGAGTAAAGACAGGAGTGGCTTTCTTGACCCTTGGAAAGGAGGCTTACTGAGGAGAGGCGTAGGTATTGTTGTTTTGACAGTCTGTAAATTACCACAGGAAGAAACTGGGTATACACTCTCTTCCTCAGAAAGGCTTCCTTGCCCCATACCTTTTCCTCCCCAGATGTCCACCCACCTAGTCGGATCCCTTCCTCCCTCCTTCTTCACTTACCTCTGAACTTCTCCGGGACTCATCCGCACCTTCGCACCACACCTCACAAGGGCCAAAACTCATGGGTTTGTGAGCAGTCATATAAGCCAGCTCCATCCCTGTAGGTCCCTTTCCAAAGTGCCACAAAGTGCACTGATGACTTATGGAGGAACCTAGGACCAATCTTTTGTCCTCTGTGCGGGACCAACAAACAAGTTTTATGAGGGCTTAGAAGGAGGGGTCGCCATAACCAACAGGCAGCCAGGAGTCTCCATAGCTCAGTAAACATAGCCAGTACCTGTTCATCCTCTCCTAACCCCTGCTTCTGTGGGATCTTCCGGTTGGTCATGTTTACACTTGGCCAGCTCATGATTTGACTTCTAACCTTTAGAACTCTGCAGTTCATGGTGACCTGTCACCTTTAAATTCTGACCTATGTGACTTCTTGCCTTTTATACCACCCCAGCCCTTGGTGATCTCTCATCTTTAACCCCTCATATCCATGCTGATCTTTCACCTTTAAACCCCTTCAGTCCATGATGACCTCTCACCTTTAACCCCCTCATACCCATAGTGACCTTTTATCTTTAAACCCCTCCAGTTCATGGACCTCTTGCCTTTAGACCCCTCTAGCCCATGGTGATCTCTCACCTTTAAATCTCTGCAGCCCATGGTGACCTTTCACGTTTAAATTCCTCCAGCCTATGGCCACCTCTTGCCCTTATGCAACATCATGTCTCTGTCTCCCTGTACACAAAGCTGCAACATTACTTTAACAGGATCATCCACCACAATCAAGTGGGGTTTATCCCTGTGATGCAAGGATGGTTCATCATATACAAATCATTTAATGTGATAGACACATTAAATGATAGTCACATTAACAAGGTGAAGTACAGAAATATTATCTTAATAAGTACAGATAAAAATTTGAAAAATTTTAATATCATTTTATTATAAAACTTATCAACAAATTAGGTATAGAAGAAATGTACCTCGACACAATAAAAGCCACATAAGACAAGTCCACAGCTAACAGAATACTCATGTTGAAAATTTTAAAGTTTTTCCTCTATGATTAGGAACAAAACAAAATGCCCAATTTTACCACTGGTATTTAGCATAGAGCTAACAGAAAGGTATACTAATCAGATTGAAAAAAAATGAAGTTTTCTTAGTTTGAAGATGACATACTTTTAGCTATTAAAAAAACCATAAAGACTTCACCAAAAAACCTGTTAGAACTACTTAGAAAATTTAGTAATGTTACAGAATACAAATCAATATTAAAAATCAGCAGCATGTCTACACACAAACAATGAAATATCTTAGAACAAATTCAAGAAAACAATTCCATTTAAAAGAGATTTAAAAATTGAAATGTTTTAGAATTAATTTAACCAATGAGGTTGAAGACGTGTACACTAAAAATAGTAATGCCTTTATGAAACAAATAGAAGATAGAGATAAATGGAAAGACATCTCCTGTCGATGGTTTGGAAGAATTCAAATTGTACAATGTCCATAAAACCCAGAGTGATCTACAGATTCATTGCAATCAATATTAAGATTCTCATGACATTCCTCACATAAATGAGAAAATTCATATGAAATCTCAAAATACCCTGGAAAGCTAAAGCACTCTTAAGCAGAAAGAATAAATCTTGAGACATCACCTTACCTGCTTTCAAAAGATGCTAAGGGCGATAATAATACAAACAGCAAGGTAAAATGGCATAACAACAGACACATAGACCAATGGAATAGACTGAGGAGCTTATATATATTTTTCATGCATTTAAGGTACATTGATTTTCAATAAAGATGCCAAGCACACACAATGGGGGCAAGACAGCATGATGGGTAATTTTAGGGGTCAAATTCAGTGGGTAGAGATAGCTAGTAAAGCATTATTTCTGGGTATATCTGTGCGGATGTCTCAGGAATGGATTGGCATTTGAATCAGTGGACTCAATAGGAAAGATCCATCCTCACCCAATGTGGACAGTCATCATCCAGTTCACTGAGGGTCAGACAGAATAAAAAGGCAGAGAAAAGAACAATGTCCCCCTCCCATCCTAGTGGTGAGACACCCTTCTTCACCATAACTCCAGTTTCTCCAGCCTTTGGATTCTGGAAATGGCACCTGCAACCTCCCAGATTCTTAGGTTTCTATCCTTAGACTGAGAGTTGTACCATCAACCTCCCCAGTCTGAGGTCTTCAGACTTGGACTGAGCCAGGTGACCAGCTTCCCTGGTTCTCAGCTTGGAGATAGCACATCATGGAGCTTCTCAGCCTCCATAGTCTCAGGAACTGGTTTTTATAGGAAGTTTCCTCTTATTATCATCTCTCTCTTTCTCTCTCATCAATCTATTTATTTATCATCTATCTATCTCTCTCTCTATCTATCTATCTGTCTATCTATCTATCTATCTATCTATCTATCTATCTATCTATCTATCTAATCTATCTATCCTGTATTCACAATGTATCTATCTCTTCTTGGTTCTATTTATCTGAAGAGAAAGTTTTTCCCATAAATTCAAGAAAAGGGAAAGAAGGTTCAGGTTCACTCCCACCACTTTTTTTTTTTTAAGACAGGATCTCATTCTGCTGTCAATGCTGTAGTGCAGTGGTGTAATTATAGTTCATTGCAGGCTGAAATTCCTGGACTTAAGCATTTACCTGCCTCAGTCTCCAGAATAGCCGAGACTACCTATGTGCTTTACTATGCTTGGCTAATTTGTTTCTTTTGGTTTTTTTTTTTTTCTTTTTCTCTTTCTTTTTTTTTTTCTTGTAGAGACTGGAGTCTCTTAATTTTTTTAAGTTCTATTTTCTTTCTCACTTTAAACTCACAGATAAGTTAATACTCTGCTAAACCCTCTAATTTTATCTGTCTTCTGTCAGTTATGTCTATGTTTTAATAGTATTCTTAAAAAACTGTTTTACTTCCCAAATCCACTTTAGATTACACCCTTTTTAAAACTGAGTTTTTTTTTTTTACAGAGGTTTAATTCTTCCATTATTGTTGTGTTCTTATTCTCTAGGCATTGCATGTTAAATATCATAACTATATCATATTAAGATATAGTTCAATTTATAGATTCTCAAAATTATTACTGTTAGTTGTACACAATACTGTTTTAGTAGAGTTGAATGAACACACATCAAATATTATGCTTCATTTTTTTTCCTTGCATTGCACACAATGCAATTGTTTTGTTCTTTTAACTTGACTTGCCAACAATTTATTTTTCTCCTTCATTTCTATAAAGAAATTTTGCTCCTCCTAGTGTTACTTACGTTTTTCTAAAAACTTGAAATGTTAAATCTTGTTATAATGTGATCGATAAATGTATGTTGGGCAATTTTCAATTTTGAAATGTGGTGAGATTATATCAGTCAGGATCCTTTCATCTGAAGCAACAGAATGCCCAGCTTGTTGCCCAAGACCAGCATAGCTTTCTTTCAGGACATTACTAATTCCTAAACACATAATTCTAAATGTAGGCAAGACAAGGTGCATTCATTTCATGAGTATGACTCAATTTTTCTGTCGTTATTCTGGCTCTGCCCTTTTCCTGGTGCTGTCAGTATCAACTTAAGCTGATGAGATGGTTCTGCAAATGATCCTCTGGCTTCCATTCAATTCCAGCCCGATCAGTCATTTCTCTATGCAGCATCAAAACGAGCTTAAAATACAAATCACCCATGTCCCTTTCTGCTCACAATAGTGCATTCTCAACCTACTCAACATGAAACCCAATGGCCTTAGGATGACCCAGGACTATTCTGACCACAGCTCTTGCCACAGTCCTCACTCACTCTGTTCCAAGCACTCTGGGCCCTTGATGTTCCCTAACAGGCAGACAAGCTTCATTTAGGGGTGTTGCACCATCTCTCCCTCTGCACTTCCTTTGGGGTTTACTTGAGTCACTCCCTGGATTCCTACTTCATATTACCTTTGTTGCTAATTATCTTCATGAAGCACCATGGAAAAGCCCTTTATGCATTCCTGTTCTTTTAATGGTCTGTATTTTTCACTAACATATTACATATCTATTTCTCAATGATTTATTTCTTCTCAAATACACGTTAAGTATCTATTTGGTAACTACTTATTTCTATGCAATAGAATTTAAGGCTTTGAGAGCAGAAACTTGTTTTGTTGACTTATACATTCTTAGAACCCAGACAGTAAATGACACATAGAAGGAAATTAAGGAAATTTATGGAATAAAGGAGTGCAGCTCTTTTGGGCTTGATACTACATAGAAAAACAATATGAAAGAGAGATTATTGTGTCTGGAAACCACTCAGGACAACAAAAGATAAATTTATTTTCAAAAAGATCTCCCAGAAAACTTATCTTCATTCACAGACTTGTCACTTGTTCATTTGTCTATTCTAAAGGCAGTCTTCAGCAAGAAGAAGTGGGATTATTTAAGGCAAGTTAGACAAGATCTTGGGAGTAAAATTATTTTACAAAGAAAAAAGGAAAAAAAAAAGAATGTTAAGAAAACAATGCTTTTACTATAGTTACTCTCTGAGTACCAAATTCTGGGGTAGTTTAAACAAAAAGGGTATGTGATAAGGAATTTTAGACATTGTTTCTTTTCTCTTTGTTGTTTACAAGTATTGGCCTAATTTCTATGAATGGGAAAATAGAGTCACTTTTATTGTTCTTAACAACACTAACTTCTTCTGCTAACAATGTTAAAATGTCATTGAAAGGGCTTCGCATAATAAAGTAACAAGACTGATGAGATCTCAATATTTTCCATTAGAAAGCTCTCTTCATCCTTTTCTTGTGTGCTTCCTGGGTACGGAAAAGGCCAGTGGAAGGAATCCAAGGAATATATTCTTACATGTTTTGTGTAAGTTTACAGTTGAGTATTTCTCTCTGAGTCTGGCTTTAGGTGAGCACTGCCTCACATCCATGGTAGATATTGATGTTATGATGCGTGTGATGATATTATGTGACAATAACATCTTCAGAAGGAAGCCGAGTTACTTTAACTAGGATGATCTCCTTACATTGTCTCCACCAGTTGTTTGTAAAGTTTTATTTTAATATAATTCCAGCTTCAAAGAAATACTGCAAGAAGATAGCTAGAAGATAAATCTTCTCATTGCTTTATTGATATACATAGTCTCTTATAAACCACTTTGGAGTTGGCTGGAAGACATTGTGAGTTTTTTTACTCAACTAGGATTCATTATGTATTTCCTAATAATAAGGACATTCATGACACTAGATACAAGTTTTGGCCAGGGTGACTGAGGAAGAATGGGAGGGGAAGGAGAAGAGACAGGCAGAAGGGAAATGCAATAGGTAGGCACAAGACCACTGAGGAACATGGAGATATTTTTAGGATATAGAACTTTATCTGGCTTAGAGGGAGAGAAACAGGAGGGTGAAAAAAAGAGTGAGGATTTACAATTACTCGTGATTTCTGGCATCAGGAAAAGAAAAATAGGATAGCAGTCAGGGGAAGCAATGAAGTCACCAGAGGGGGTTCTTCTTTACTTGTTGTTTGGATAGAGAAATAACAGAACATGTTTATTCTCAAGATAATTATCTAAAAGGCATGAGAGATGTGAGGTTTCCAAAAGAGAGGGGAGAGAACCGAATCTAAAACCCATATATTTTTAGCTTCTGGAGAATCTTGTGGTTGGGCTGGTGGGATTAGGATAGAGTGAAGACTGATTTCTTACTGACTTAGAACGTGCATATAGAATAGAGGTCCCTGTTGTATCTGCTCTTTTCATAGCTTGTGCATGCATTTCAGGCAGTATTTCCTAGAGCTAGCTCTCGCATCTAGTGACTTGGTTCTTATTGAACATTAGGTCTATATTATCCAGCATCAATTAATCTTCTGAGTTCAAATGTCTCTTACACATTATTGGGGAAAACCTTTTTCCTTTACCATAGAATTCCAATGCAGTTAGAGGCCAGGCGTGAAGTTGTCCTTGACTGCACACCACTCACTATGCATTTACCTGCAAATCTTTGAGCTTCATTCAGACCTACAATTAGATGGAGACCTTCGTTAGCTGAATGACTGGGCAGGACAGGAGCTGTACTAGTTAGTGGTGTCGGGTAGGTCAAAGTGAGAATCTTGACTTCACTTACTCTATTTCCCAAAAGTTACTCAGTTTTCCCAAAAGTTTTCTTCTGCTTGCAACCAATCACAGAGAGAGAGATGACTGCTCAGCTGAGACATGGCCTGTATTTTCAATTTAGCATAGGAGAGAATAACAGAACTTATCAAGTTGGTCATAGAATTTGTCTTAAAAAAAAAGAAGAAGAAGGTAAAGAATATAAACATATGAAACTCTGAGAAATTTCTTTTGAGTCGTTGTCTTTCTGTATAATATCAGAGTACAATCTCAGTGAAGGTTTAGGCGGGACTTTTAGACTTTTAAGCTCAAGGACTGAAAGTGTAACTTGTCCCAGATGTCTACAGAGCAAATAATGCAGTTTGTTAGAGCCAAACTCTCACTGAAGCTGCATAATTTGCTTCTGAAGTCATCACAAGACACTCTTTATTCCTTCTCACTGTCTGCTGCATTGGTTCAGTTTATCTTCATGACATCCCTGAGTAAATTGCAAACATTTCCTGTCCACTCAGAAAAAGTTTATCGAGGATATACTTTGGCCAGGTACTGATTTCTGCACTAGGGTCATCATGATGAGCAGGTTACAGTATTTACAGCCTCAGAGGCAGAGGCAGACCACCAGTCAACTCTGACTTCATACGAATTACAACAAAAATGGACACATTAGGCATACCTGCATATTTTGTTTTTGTTTTTTTAAAATTAATTAATTAATTATAAAGGTATGGGGTACAATTCAGGGTTAGGTATATAAACATTGATCATGCAGGTAACCTTGTTGATGAGGTATGCCCTTCCCTCTCCTAGCAGTTTCCCTCAACTGCCAGTCCCATCCCACCCCCCCCAACTGCTTTCCACTGTTGTCAATTGTTTTCTTATAGCTTTATAATTGTTCAAGGTCACCTTATGAGTGAGAACATATGGAACTCTTTGTTTCTGTGATAAATCACTGAGTATGATCGATTCCAAATCCACCCAAGTTGCTGCAAAGTCCATATATTTGTCCTTTTATGACTGCATAATATTCCATTGTGTATATGTACCACATTTTGTTTATCCAGTCTAGCTTCAGTGGGCAACACAGTTGTTTCCATGTTTTTGCTATTGTGAATAAAGCTGCAGCAAACATATGTGTGCAGGTATCTTTTTTGTAGAATAATTTGGTTTTCTCAGGATATTCCTAATAGGGGAATTGCTGTGTCATATGGAAGGTCAATTTCTAGTTCTTTCAGAAATTGCCACACTGTCTTTCTTTTTCTTTCTTTCTTTTTTTTTTTTTTTGAGTTGGAGTCTCACTCTGTCGCCCAGACTGGAGTGCAGTGGCCTCGACCTGCTGGGCTCCGAAGATCCTTCTGCCTCAGCCTTCCAAGGAGCTGGAACTACAGGCGTGCGCTACCACACCCGGTTAATTTTTTGATTTATTGTAGAGATGAGGGCTCGCCAAGTTGCCCAGGCGGGTCTC
>NW_007256191.1:82684-83010 GCF_000164805.1 Carlito syrichta | reverse complement strand
GTTCCATTGGTCTATATGCCTGTTCTTGTACCAATACCAGGCTGTTTTGATTACTGCAGCCTTATAGTAAAGTTTGAAGCCTGGAAGTTTGTTACCTCCTGCTTTGTTTCTTTTGCTAAAGATTGTTTTAGCTATTCATGGTTGTTTATGTTTCCATATGAATTTCTATATTGTCATTTTGAGGTCTGAGAAGAAGGATGTTGGTAGCTTAATGCATTGAATCTGTGGATTGCCTTTGGTGGGATGGACATCTTAACAATGTTGATTCTTCCTATCCATGAGCATAGAATATTTTTCCATTTGTTTGTGTCTTCTTGAATTTCTTT
>NW_007256191.1:18748-82348 GCF_000164805.1 Carlito syrichta | reverse complement strand
TATTGTGAATGGGATTGTGCCTTTTATTTGGTTCTCTGCCTGCTTGTTGTTGGTGTATAGAAATGCAACTCTCTTTTGCACATTTATTTTGTACCCTGAGAACTTCCCAAAGTCCTTTATCAGTGCAAGCAGGTTTTTGAACAGATTCTCTTGGATTTTCAAGGTATAGGATCATATTATCAGCAAAGAGGGATAACTTGACTTCCTCTTTTCCTCTTTGGATACTCCTGATTTCCTTCTCTTGTCTAATTGCCTGAGCTAGGACTTCCAATACAATATTGAACAAGAGGGGTGAGAGTGGACAACCTTGTCTTGTTTCAGTTTTCAGGGGAAATGTTTCTAGTTTCTCACCATTTAGCAATATGTTAGCTGTGGGTTTGTCGTAGACGGCACTTACTATTTGAGGTATGTTCCTTCTATACCTAGATGTTTGAGGGTTTTTATCAAGAAGAGATGCTGAATTTTATCAAAACCTTTTCTGCATCTAATGAGATAATCATGTGGTTCTTGCTTTTACATCTGTTGATGTATTTAATGACATTTATCGTCTTGTGAATGTTGAACCAGCCCTGCATCCTGGGGATGAAGCCTACTTGGTCATCATGGATGATTTTTGAGATGTGATTTGGATCTGATTTGCTAGAATCTTGTTGAGGATTTTTGCATCTCTGTTCGTAATGGATATTGGCCTGTAGTTCTCTTTCTTTGTTGGATCTTTACCCGGTTTGGGTATCAGTGTAATGTTAGCTTCGTAAAATGATTTGGGGAGAATTATATCTTTCTCAATTGCCTGGAATACTTTCAATAGGATTGGTATCAGTTCCTCCTTTTACGTTTTGTAGAATTCTGCTGGAAAGCCATCTGGTCTAGGCTTTTTTTGTAGGTAGTTTTTGTATGACAGAATCAATTTCCTGGGTTGTTATGGGCCTATTTAGTGTCTCAATGTCTTCTTGTTTTCAGCTGGAGAGGTTGTGTGATGTCAAAAAGCCCTCCATTTCATCTAGGTTTTCAAGTTTGTTTCCATATAGGTGTACATAGTAATCTCTGATAATCTTTTGTATTTCTTCGGGGTCAGTTGTGATTTGATCTTTTATATTTCTAATTGTGTTTATTTGGGCTTTTTCTCTCTTTTTCTTGATCATTCTGGTTAGCGGCCCATCAATCTTGTTAATTCTTTCAAAGAACCAACTTTTGTTTTGTTGATGTTTTCTATGATATTTTTGTTCCCTATGGCCTATATTTGGGCTCTTACTTTTGTGATTTGGATTCTTCTGAAAGTTGGGGCTTTGGTGGTCTTCTCCTTCTAGCACCTTTAGGTGATTTGTTAGGCTCCACACTTGTGATCTTTCCATTTTCTTGATGTGTGCTTGTAGAGATATGAATTCCCCTCTTAAAACTGATTTCATGGCATCCCAGAGGTTTTGGTAAGATGTTTCTTCATTTTCACTTGTTTCCAGGAATCTTTCAATTTCTTCTTTGATTTCAGTGTTGACCCAGTCATTGTTCAGCATCAAGCTGTTTATTGTTCCTGTCTTTGTGGGTTTGGGGGAAATGTTGTAGTTTTAATGTTTATTATTATTCCACTGTGGTCTGAGACTATGCATGACAAGATTTCAACCTTGTGGAATTTGTTTATGCTTGATTTATGGCCAAGGATGTGATCAATCTTGGAGTATGTTCCATGTGGTAATGAGAAGAATGTATATTCTGTGGCTGTTGGGTGGAATAATCTGTAGGTACCTACTAAGTCCATCTGGTCAAGTGTCAAATTTAGGTTCTGGATCTCCTTGTTGATTTTTTTCCTTGATGATCTATCCAGGGCTTTCAGTGGAGTATTTAAGTCCCCTGCTCTAATAGTGTTAGAGTCTATATCTTTTCTCAGTTTATTTAGTAGTTGTTTTACAAATGCTGGTGCTCCTGTATTGGGTGCATATATGTTTAGGATGAATATTTCTTGTTGATGGATTGAACCTTTTATCATTATGTAGTGTTCTTTTGTATCTTTTAAAATTTTTGTTAGCTTAAAGATTATTTTGTCTGATATTAAGATTGCAACTGCTGCCTTCTTTTGTGATCTATTTGCCTGGAAACTCATTTTCAATCCTTTATCTTTGAGTCTGTGTGCATCCCTTGTAGTGAGATGAATCTCCTGGATGCAGCAAATAATTGGGTCATAGTTTCTTATCCAGTCCACCATTCTGTGTCTTTTCAGTGGTCATTTAGTCCATTCAACTTCAGGGTAATTATTGAAATGTGGTGGTTTTTCCCTTTCATGAGGTTCTTATAGAGTTGTTGTGGTTCCTGTTTATTTGTTGTCTTTCCTTTGGTTCTTGGGTTGATTCATGTATGCTTTCCATTTTTTCCCTGTACTCTTATGAGAGCATTGTCATTCATTTCTCCTTTACTTCTATTTTTAATACTTTTTAAAGTATTTCTTGTAGAGGTGGTCTAGAGGCAGCATAAGTTCTTATGGATTGGATGTCTGGGAAAGATTTTAATTCTCCATCACTGATGAAGCTAAGCTTGACTGGGTAGGTTATCTTAGTTGAAATTGTTTATCTTTGAGAACTTTGAAGATTGTGCTTCAAGCTCTCCTAGCCTGAAGGGTTTCTGTAGATAAATCTGCTGCTATTCTAATTAGTCTTCCCTGGTATGTAGACTGACCTTTTTCTCTTTCTGCCTTTAGGACTTTTTCTTTTTACCTACTTTGTTTAGGTGAATTATTATGTGTCTGGGAGTTGGTCTTCTCGTTTGTTGTCTTACAGGGGTTCTCTGAATCTCTTGTGTTTGAATTTTTGCATCACTGATCAGATGAGGGAAGTTTTCTTGAATAATTTCATGGAATGTGTTTTCCGGAGTGGCCTCTGTCTCTCTTTCTGCCTCAGAAAGGTCAATTACTCATAGGTTTAGTCTCTTGAAGTAATCATTCATCTCTTGAAGGTTTTTTTCTGTCTTTTTTAAGCTTCTTTTCTATGTTTTTGACAGTTTGGGTTAGTTCTGTAGTTTTCTTCAAGCTCTGAGATTCTTTCTTCTGCTTGGCTAATTCTGCTTTCCATGCTTATTAATTTGTTATTTATTTCCATCACAGTATTCTTTACTGCTGTTATTTCTGTTATCAGCTCCTTCCTGTTTTCCTCTTATCTCTCCTCAAATTTTTTTATTCTCTCTATTAATGTCTTGATATCTGTGTTTGTCGCATGTGACCAGTCATTCTGGGGACTCTTCATTGTTTGTGTTCCAAAGTCTGTTTTCTCAGTGTCTGACCTCCCAGGGGTCTGTGTGAGACCCATATTCTTCTTTTGGTTTTTTATTTGTGCAAATTTTTCTTCCCTACCTTTTCCTTCCCTCCTCCCCCACTGATCTTCTTTAATTCTGATGTTCAATGGTGGAGGGGTTGCTTTTACTTCTGTTTGTTCAACCTCCTATTCTTCCTTATGTATATCCTCTTGCTTTGTGCAATTCTGGGGTTGGACTGTAGGTTGGGGGTGGTCCTTTTTGTAGTTTTGAGATTTAATTAAGGGAGGGGCTGTGATTCAAAATGAATCTGCAGATCCCAGTATCTGCTGACAGGTGTATGGATAATCTGGACTTCACTTTCCACTGCCTTGCAATCTGTCCATGCAGTGGGGTTATAGGTTTATTCCCTGAAAGCAAAATGAGTTTTAAAAAGGGAAAAGAATGGAGCAGAGAGTGGGGGGAAGAGGGAGGTGGAGAGAGAGAGAGGAGTAAGAGGGAAAACAAACCAACATACTGTCTAATAAATGAAAAGAGACACAAAGACTGAAACAACAAGTACAAACTAACCAACAACCATACGAAAAAACTAAAGCATAAAATGATGCTAACATACAAGCTATCTAACCTCCTTATTGGTGTGCTATTCCTCTATACAAGAATGGGGGTCTACAGAGAAAAACAAAACAAACAAACAAAGAATAGAATAAAGTCAGTAAACTAACAGAACTAACCAAGCACACTCTGAGACTTTTCCTTTAGGTCCAATGTCCTTTCCAGTTCTGATTTCTAGCTGTCTTTGCAGGCTGGTAGATTTGTTCACAGTTAGGGTCAGTTGCCCCATGCCTGCTGTGGAGGGTGGTTCAGATCTGGGCTGCCGGCCAAGTCTGCCACTCAGATATGGCCTGTCTGTCAAGCAAGGGGAAGGAGCTTCTCTTCTTCCCATTTTGATGTTGTTACTTTGAATGCCCAGCAGGTGGCACTGATCTCACTGCTTTAGTTAATATTTTCCCACAACAGCTGGAGACTGCCACACAATGCAAGCCCCGCAAGGCGAAGGTTGGAGGCCGCCCAGGACAGGAGGGAGCAGGAAACAGTAGCAGCAGTGGCAGCCACGGCTTCACGGTACATGAAAGGAGCTCCACAAGCCTGGCTCTGGGCAAGAGGTAGGGCGTGGCAGTGGCAGCAGCTGTGACTGTTTCAGTAGAGCTTGCTTGTGGGGGCATCACGGTCGGAAGCCATGGGTCCCCTCAGGCATGGGTGGGGCAATGGTGGCAGCATTGGGAGCCGCTGCTGCAGCTGAGGCTGAGAGGGCTAAGGTGGCTGAGGTGGCAGCTGAGCACTGTGTTTAACAGCAGCCTGCGGACAATGTGAGCTGCAGCTCCCCGGGGGAGAGCTATAGTCTTTATGTGTGTTCTCTTTCACGGAGGGTCTCACAGACCAAACTGCCCTGTTGCCATCCTGCCAGAAGTCCTTACCTGTAGAGAAAATGGGGGTTTTATGTTTTTTCTGAATGATAAATGCCATTTTTTCAAATGCAATGTGTTCATTTCATAAATAAAGCAAAGAGATGGAGAAAAAAAATCCAGACCGGGCTCAGTGGCTCAACCTGTAATCCCTCGCTTTGGGAGGCTGAGATGAGTGGATCACCTGAGTCCATGGGTTTGAGACCCTCCTGGGCAACTTGGCGAGACCTCATCTCTACAATAAATCAAAAAATTATCAGGGTGTGGCAGTGCACTCCTGTAGTTCTGGCTACTTGGAAGGCTGAGGTGGAAGGATTATCAGAGCCCAGCAGGCTGAGGCTGCAGTGGCCGGGAGCAGCCACTGCACTCCAGTATGGGTGACAGAGTGAGACTTCAACTCAAAAAAAAAAAAATCCAGTAGGGTTTTCTTACCAAGATCTAAACACTTTGCATATATTTTTGCTGGCTACACCAAGAACATATTTACCACCGCTCAACAGGAAAGGATTATGCAAGATATGGTGTCAAAATCTGCACAGTTCTATTAACTAGTTTTATGTATTTTCTGTGAAAATAGCACTCTTCTATGACATCAGAGAATGGCTGAATAGTCTAAAGCAGTAGTCCCCAATCTTTTTGGCATCAGGGACTGGTTCCATGGAAGACAATTTTTTCATGGAGCTGGGTAGGAGGGATAGCTTAGGAATGATTCAAGCTCATAATATTTATTGTGTACTTTATTAATATTATTATATTATAATAGTTAATGAAATAATTATACAACTCACCATTAAGAAAGAAAGGCATGGACAGAAGTGGCAAACAAAATAATGGGTGGGCTAACTCATGGACTAAAATAAGTGTTGGATTCGAACTTAAAGCCTGCCACCTGGTGCAGTTGTACAGTTGAAGCACATTAACTCTCTTGCTACTCACTGACAGGGTTTTGATATGAGTCTGCAAACAATTGATTTATTATGGTCTCTGTGTAGTCAAACCTTACTGCTAATGTGAATCTGTATTTGTAGCCACTCCCCAGCACTAGCATCACCACCTCAGCTTCACCTGAGATCATCAGGCATTAGCTTCTATTAAGGAGCACACAACCTACATCCCTTGAATGTGCAGCTCACAATAGGGTTCACATTCCTATGAGAATTTAATGCCACCACTGGTCTTACCGAAGATGGAGCTCAGGTGGTAATACAAGCAATGGGGAGCAGCTGTAAATACGGATGAAGCTTTGCTTGCTTGCTCACCTCTCACCTCCTGCTGTGTGACCCAGTTCCTAACAGGCCACGGGCTGGTACTAATTTGTGACCTGGGAGTTGGGGAGCCCTGGTCTAAAAATTATATAATGTATAATGTATACTTGAATAATAAGTTACTCTTATCTTGTTACTTAAATAATACACTGCTTTATTAATATGGAAGCAAAGAAAAACTTTGCATATCTCTCACCTGAGAAAAACTCAAAAAGCAAAGACAAAGGAAATCATATAGTCTTTCTATGGAACAGTCCACATCCAAAGTAAAAATGGGTTTACAATCATATGGACTAAAGACTAAGGAATAAATTATAACCATTTATGAAAGCTAAGACCTCTTTTCTTGTTCAAGTGCCACTTAGGACCAGGTGCTGTCTCTTAGGGGCCTACGTGGTTGAAGAGACCATGAGCATTAAGGAAATCAATGCATGAGTGAATTCTGTGGCTGAAAACTATTGAATCCTATCATCTTCTCAGTGAATGAGATCAGCATATCAGGGTATACTTCAATTTAACTTAGGAGAGAATAACAGAACTTGCCAAGTTAGTCATTGGGTTTGTCTTAAAAAGATGGGATAAAATATTAATTTTGGATATCCTAAGAAATTTCATCATAGGTTTTGACCTCTATCCTATTTGTAAGGCAAAGAAGGTCTGGGTTAGATTTCTGGAGTTTGAGCCTCAAAGACTGAAAGCAAAACTTTTCCTAGACGTCCACATGGGCCATCATCCAGCTAAGGCTGTATAATTATCTTCTGAAGGCAACCACAAGCCACTCTTTATTACTTTACAGTTCTGCTTCATTGGTTCAATTTATCTTCATGATATCCCTGAGTAAAATGCAAACATTTCTTTTCTAATCAGCAAATGCTTATTGACACTGTACTTTGACCAGGTGGTGTCTTCTAGACGAGGAGCAGTCTTTCCACCCATGGGGCAGAGGCAGGCACCCACCAACTGTAAGTCCATGTGCCTTACAAGAAAAGGAGGTGTCCAGGCATTTCTGTAGATTTTTACAGGGATTTTATTATTATTTTTCTTAATGACAAGTACCATTAATTACAAATGTAATGTCCTCATTTCATTTTTAAAAGGTGAAGAGATAAAGAAAAACAATTTCCTTTGGGTTTCATTATCCAGATATAGCTACTTTAAATAATTGTGGTACATGCAATCAGAGCATTTTTACCTCCACATCAACAGAAGAGATTCATGCCAGATGCTGCTACATGATCTGCTCTATTCATTTAAAAACTAGTTTTCAATATTCTGTGAAAATAAGCATGCTTCTGTAACATCAGTGAATGACTGATGATCTAAAAAGCATATAATATACACTTTAATGACAAAAGAATATATAATAAGCTAGTCATTTCCCAACATTTAAACAATGAGTTTTTTAATGTTAAAAGCAAAGACAAACTTCATGTATTTCTTATCTGAGAAAAAGGAAAAATGCAAAGACAAAAAAAAATACATCCTATAACCATTCACTGAGTCAATCGACATCCAAAGTGAAAATCAGTTTGTCATTATAAAGTCTAAACAAAAAATAAATTATAAACATTGAATGAAGTATAGACCTCTTTCCCTGGCCTAGTACCACTCAGGGCCAGGTGCCATCTCAGTGAGATACACGACTGAAGAGACCGTTGATGTTAAGAGAATTAATGAATGAGTAAGTTCTGTTAGTAAAATCTATTAGATCCCTTGGCTGGGCTCGGAGGCTCAGCCTGCAATCCCAGCACTTTGGCAGGCTGAGGTGAGTAGATTGCCTGAGCCCCCAGGTTCGAGACTAGCCTGGACAACTTGGCAAGACCTTGTCTCTACAAAAAAAAACCAAAAAAAACATTAACCGGGCATAGTAGTGCACACCTGTAGTTCTGGCTACTTGGAAGACAGAGGCAGAAAAGATCACTGGAGCCCAGCAGGTCCACACTACAGTGGCCATGAGTGTGCCACTGCACTCCAGCCTGGGTGACAGAATGAGACTACAACTCAAAAACAAAAACAAAAACAAAAATCCTATCAGATCCCATCAACTTCTCAGTCAATGAAATCAGCATATCCAGATACACTTCAATTTAGCTTAAGATAGAATAACAGAACTTTCCAAGTTTGTCAAGGAGTTTTGTCAATAACAAAACAAACAAACAAAAAAATAGAGAGAAAAGTAAAAAACATAATTTCTAGAAATACCAATAAATTACATCCTAGGCTTTGACCCCCGTATGATTTGTAAGACAGTGAAGTTCTGAGTCAGATTTCTAGAGTTTGAGGCTCAAGGATTGTAAGCAAAATTTGTCCTAGAAGTCCATACGGGACATCACCCAGTTTGTTAGAGCCAAACTGTCACCGAGGTTGTGCAATTTGCTTCTGAAATCAACACAAGCCACTCTCTATTCCTTCACAGTGTCTGCTGCATTGATTCAATTTTTCTTCACGGTATCCCTGACTAAACTTCAAACCTTTCTTATCCACTCCTCAAATGTTTATTGAGTCTCTACTTTGACCCAGTACTGTCTTCTGCACTAGGGACATCATGATGAGCAGGACACTCACGGGGCAGAGGTAGACTACTGTCACCTGTAAGTCCATATGCCTTACCAGAAAATGGGTCACCTCAGTCATTCTTGCAGATTTTGACAAATGTTTTGTGCTTTTATGTAATAACAAATGCCATTTATTACAAATGCCAATGTGCTCATTTAGTTAATAAAATCAGAGATAGAGAAAAAAAATTCCATTAGATTTTTACTACCCATATACAACTACTTAAAATATATTGTGGTGTGTGCACCCAGAGCGTGCTTACCCCCACATTAACAGAAAAAATCAGTCAAGATGCCATCTCATGATCTTCTCTATTCTTTTAACAAATTGTTTTTAATATTTTCAATGAAAATAAGCACTCTTCTGTAGTTCAGTGAAAGACTGAATGATCTAAAGTGTATATAATATTCACTGTAATGGTTTAAGAGTATTAAATAATCTAGTCATCTCTTGGCATTTAAATAATAAATTGTTTACTTATTATGATGAAAACAAAGATAAAATTCATATCTCTCATCTGAGAAAAAGATCAAAAGCATAGACTAAAGACATCCTATTATTTCTCTTTGAGTCAATCAACACACAAAGTTAAAATGTAGTTTTTCATTAAAAAGATTAAAGGCAAAGCAAAATATTATAAACTTTGAATACAATTTAGGCCTCTTTTCTTGGTCAAATGCCACTCAGGACCAGGCTCTGTTTCTAATGAATGAGTGAATTCTGTGTCTCAGGGACATGGAATCCCATCACCTTTTCAGTGAATGACATCAGCATATCCAGGTGCAATTCAATTTAGAATAGAAGAGAAAAACAGAATTTACCAAGTTTGTCAAAGTGATTAACAACAAAAAAAACCCCCAAAAATAGAGAAGAAAAATTTAATGGGTATTGCATTAAATCTGTAGATTGCCTTGGGCAGTATGAACATCTTAACAATGTTGATTCTTCCAATCCATGAGCTTGGGATATTTTTCTATCTGTTTGTGTCATCTTTGATTTCTTTGAGCAAAGTTTTGTAGTTTTTGTTGTAAAGGTCTTTCATTTCTCTGGTTAGGAAGTTGCCAAGGTATTTCATTTTTTTGTGGCTATTGTGAATAGGATTGTGCTTTTTATTTTGTTCTCTGCCTGTTTATTGTTGGTGTGTAAGAATGCTACTATCTTTTACAAGTTAATTTTGTACCCTGAAACTTTAACAAAGTCCTTTAACAGTGCATGAAGTTTTTTGACAGATTCTTTTAGAATTTTGAGATATAGAATCATATCATCAGCCTTTCTAATTATCAAATAAATGCGAATTAAAAGTACACTGAGATACCACCTAACTCCAGTCAGGATGGCCGTCATCAATAACTCAAAAAGCAACAGATGCTGGAGAGGATGTGGGGGATAGGGAACACTTCTACACTGTTGGTGGGAGTGCAACCTAGTACAACCTCCATGGAAAACAGTGTGGAGATTCCTAAAAGATATAAAAACTGACATCCCATACAACCCAACAATCACCCTTCTTGGAGTATACCTGGAGGAACTCAAATCATTCTACAAAAGATACCTGCACACACATGTTTATTACAGTACTATTCACAATAGCAAAAACATGGAACCAACCATGCTGCCCATGGAAAGTAGACTGGATTAAAAAAATGTGGTGCATGTGTACAATGGAATATTATACAGCCATAAAGAAGGACAAATATATGGACTTTGCAGCAACTTGGATGGATTTAGGGTTTGTCATACTCTGTGATCTCTCACAGAAACAAAGAACCGAGTACCACATGTTATCTCTCATAAGTAGGTACTGAACAATGGTCTTAATACTAAGAAAGAGATTGGCAGTGGTGGGAAACTGTCAGGGGAGGGAGCAGGGAAGCATACTTTATCAATAAGAGTATCTGACCTCAAACTGGATGACGTGGGGATGAAAGTGAGGCACAAACTTTGACTGTACAATGACCATTTGTATGCCTAACCCTGAATTGTACCCTACATCTTTAAAATTAGAATAAATAAATAAAAAGAAATAAAATTTAATGTCTGAAATTCCATTCCAGATTTTGAATTTTTGTGATTTGTAGGATATCAGTGATAATCTGGGTCAGTTTTCTTGAAGTTGAGACTCAAAGACTAAAAACAAACCTTGACCCAGATGTCACACAGTACATCACCTAGCTTGTTAGAGCTAAACTGTCACTGAAGCTGTATAACTTACTTCTGAAGTCAGCACAAAACCTCTTTATTCCTTCTCTGTGTCTGCTGCATTGCTTCATGACATCCCTGAGTAAATTGTACATATTTTTCACCCACTCAGTTAATGTTTATTGAGGACCTACTTTGACCAGGTACTGTCTTCTGCACTAGGGCTGTCATGATGAGCAGGACACAATATCTCCACTCACAGGGGCAGAGGCAGAGACAGGCTGCCTATCAACTGTAAGTCTATGAGTCTCATAAGGCAAAGGGATGCCTCAGGCATTTCTGAAGCTTTTGACAAGAGTTTATATTTTTGCTCAATAACAAATATTCTTTATTACAAATTTATTTTAAAAAGCAAAGATAAAAAAACAATTTTATTCTAGTTTAATCCCTAGGTATACACACATTATGTGTATTATAGGCATATTATGGTATATACATCCAGAACATTTTGAGTCCCAAATCTACAGAAAATGATCAGGCAAAATGCTGCTTCATGATCTGCTTTATTCTTTTGACAGTTAATTTTTCATATTTTCTGTGAAAATATACACTCTTCTTTTACATCAGTCAATGGCTGACTGGTCTAAAGAATATATAATATACACTCTAATGGCATAAGAGTAAATAATAACGTAGGCATTTCTTGGCATTTAAATAATGAATTATGCCTTATTTTAATAAATACAAAGGAAGTATTTTTATATCTCTCATCTGGGAAAAAGACAAAAACCAAACACAAAGATCATCCTGTAATCACTCTTCGAGTCAATCAACATGTAAATAAAAATGTGGTTTGTAATTATAAAGACTAAAGACAAAGCAAAACATTATGAACATTGAATAAAGTTTAGACATCTTTTCTTGGTCAGAAGTCATTCAGAGTCAGGAGATATCTCTCAAAGGCTTATGAGATGAAAAAGATCATTTTTGTTTAGAGAATTAATGAGTGAATTCTGTGGCTAAAAACTATTGCATCCCATCATCTTCTCACTGACTGACATCAGCATATCCAGGTGCATGTCAATTTAGCAGAGGAAAGAAGAACAGAATTTACCAAATTTGTCATAGATTTTGTCTAAAAAAAAGAGAAAGTAAAAAACATAATTTCTGAAATATCAGTAAGTTTCATCGTAGGCTTTGACCAACCCCCTCCCATAATTTGTAGGATATCAGTGAAGACCTGAGTCAGATTTCTGGAGTCTGTGACACTCTTATCTCCCCGCAGCCCTCCTTTGCAGAATAGACTGGCAGTTGACCAAACTGCTTAATAAAGCCAAATGCTTAAGGAGAGAGAGAGAGAGAGAGAGAGAGAGAGAGAGAGAGAGAGAGAAGCCAGCCATGAATCCCTTTTAGGAAAATGAGTTCAACGAAACTCTGTTTTCATCTGTCTTCACTGAAGAGGTGTCACCTCCATTTCCCAATTCTCCTAAGAAGCCACCTCCGAAAATTGGTGACTTCAACTCTCCACTAATCATTGACTTTTTTTGGTGAATAAATTCTGTGAGTGCTTTTCTTATAGTGGCGTGAAAGCTGTGCTGACCCTGTATTTCCTGCATTGGAATGAAGATGCCTCCATGTCTGTATATAATGCCTTCAGTAGCCTCTGTTACTTCAGTCCTATCCTGGGAGCAGTCATTGCTGACTCATGGTTGGGACAATTCAAGACAAACATCCATCTCTCCTTGGTGTATGTGCTTGGACGTATGATCAAGTCCTTGGCTTCCTTACCAATACTGGGGAAACAGATGGTACACATAGTCCTGACATTGATTGGCCTGAGTCTTATAGCTTTGGAGTCAGGAGGTATCAAACCCTATGTGACAGCTTTTGGTGGAGACCATTTTGAAGAAAAACATGCAGAAGAATGAATCAGATATTTCTCAGTATTCTACCTTTCCATCAATGCAGGGAGCTGAGAGGAGATGCACAATGTTTTGGATAAGATTGAGGGGATTTGGGTTCCCTCCCACCGTAGGAGATTTTCTGTCTTCTCAATAAATACTGCTTTAAAAAAAAAAAAAAGATTGCAGTACTCTGGGGTTTGGAGTCCCAGCAGTTTTCATGATGACAGCACTTGTTGTATTTGTGATGGACCAAAATGTACAAAAAACTACTTCCTCAAGGAAACATATTGGCTCAAGTTTTCAAATATATCTGCTTTGCACTTCCAATTGTTTCAAGAACCATTCTGGAAACTCTCCAAAGTGACAACACTGGCTAGACTGGGCAGCTGAGAAATACCCAAAGCAGTTCATTACGAATGTGAAGGCATTGACCAGGATACTATTCCTTTATATCCCATTGCCCATGTTCTGGGTTCTTTTGTTTCAGCAGGGCTCACAATGGACTTTGCAAGCCACCAGGATGAATAAGAATTTGGAGTTTTTTGTGCTGCAGTCAGGCCAGGTGGAGGTTCAAAATTCCTTTCTGATTCTTCTCTTCATCCTACTGTCTGACCTTGTCATTTATCATCTGATCTCCAAGTGTGAAATTAACTTCTCATTGCTTAGGAAAATGGCTATTGATATGATCCTAGAATGACTGCCATTAGCAGATGTAGCAGTTGTAGAAATGAAAATAAATGTAGTGGCCTCACCCCAGCCAGTTCCCCAAGAAGTTTTCCTAACTTTTTAATCTGGCAAATGATGAGATTAAGATGGCAGTGCTGGGAAATGAAAACAATACTCTAATGGTGGAGTTCATAAAATCCTGTCAGAAAACACTATACTATTTCAAACTGCACCTAAAAACAAAAAGCCAGGATTTCCACTTCCACCTGAAATATCATAATTTGTTTACTCTAAGCATTCATGGAGGAAAAGAACTGCTATGTTCTGATCATTTGAGGATGGGAAAAGTATCTCCAGCATGATGGTAAAGGGTGTACAAAGCAAAACAATCAATGGAATGACAGCCATGAGGTTTATTAACATTTTGCATAAGGATGTCAATATCTCCTTGGGTCCAGATATCCCCTTCAATGTTGGTGAATACTGTGTTGTGTCGCTTACAGAACTGTGCAGAAAGGAGAATTCCCTGCTGTGCAATGTAGAACAGAAAATGGGACTTTTCTCTGAATTTGGGTCTAGTAGACTTTGGTGCAGCATATCTGTTTGTTATTATTAATACCACAGATCATGGTCTCTAGACCTGGAAGATGGAAGACATTCCAGCCAACAAATATCCATTGCATTGTAGCTACCACAATATGCCCTGGTTACACCTGAGGGGATCATAGGACTTGAGTTTTCTTATTCTCAGGGCTCCTCTAGCATGCATGAAATCTGTACTCCAGGCAGTTTGGTTGTTGACAGTTGCAGTTGAGAATATCATTGTGCTTGTTGTGGCGCAGTTCAGTAGCCTGGTACAGTGGGCTGAGTTCATTTTGTTTTCCTGTCTCTTACTGGTGGTCTGCTCTTACCTTCTCCATCACGGGCTACTACTATGTTCCTGTAAAGTCAGAGGATTTGCAGGGCCCAGTAGACAAGCAGATTCCCCACACCTAAGGGCACATGATCAACCTAGAGACCAAGAAGACAAGACTCTGATGACTCCCTGACCTCTTATCCTAACTTTAATTCCTGGCCTCAGTAAAAGCTGTTACCCTTCTTCAAGTATTTTTTTTAATCTAGTGGGTTAAGCAAGAGAGTTTTCATCTACTGAGTTAAGCAAGAGAGATAGTGTCATATCTGGACTGATTTCCTCTACCTTTCTCCCACAATAGAGGCGGTTTTAAAATACATTTTTCCATACATCTTTAAACAAAGCCCTGGAGACTCTATGTCTTTCCATCTGTCAGTGTGCTCAGTAAATTTTGTGCTGTGTTGCTCACATTTGCCCAGTGTCTCCAAGTAGCCATGAAAACACAAATGTAAAATTGAGAATAATCTCTGTGGGTATGCAAAGTTATGTGGGAGTTCCTGTACAGGTACTTGCCATTTAGAACTGATCATCCTACTTTTTGAGGTGCTCCCTCTTAGTAGCAATATTTGATTTAGTAGCAAAATTGTAGAATAGCAAAGGACTGGTATTTTAAGTTTTTAAAAAATATATAAGCAATGTGATTATGCTATACTCAAGGACCTGAAGGATGGGTATGTATGGTATGATCTGGTTCAACTAGGGACTGCCTTGTTAGCTATCCAGGTGTGAAAAGATCTTGGTAAATTTTTCAGTACAGATAGTAGGAGAGCAAATACTATTTTATTTACACAGAGGAGAAGATATATATTTCTGATTATTACAGTATTTTATCTACTCATCCAAACACCCCTTTCTCAGTACTGATATATCCTGGAAACCAGACTAGAGATAATAAACATTTAGTAACCATGATTTTGGAGAACAGGAACAGGTATACATTGTAGAAATCCTGATGGGCCATCCATTCTTTCTTGGTGTACATTCCTCCTCTTAGGGATTATGATGTTTCAACCCTGGACTATGCCCTCTGTGGAGAGTTGTCTAGATAAACAGCAATTATAATCTTGCAACCTCATCTTATCAATGTTGCTGACTGGCTGTTTCCTTTCCTTTTTCTTTTTCTTTTTTTGTGTCGGAGTCTTACTCTGTCACCCAGGCTGAAATGCAGTGGCACATCATGGCCACCACAGCAACTGGGCTCAGGTAATCCTTCTATCTCAGTCATCCAAGTAGCTGGAACTACAGGCATGTGCCACCATGCCTGAATAATTTTAAATCCAATTTCCTTATAACATTGTTCCATTTAGCCTCAAAGTAATGGTTCTGTTTTGATTTTTCTTTTTTCCTGATTTACTTGTCCCATAATTTAAAAATACCATTTCTTTCTTTTGGCCTTTTGAAATTATCTTTTTGCTTAAATTTTTAAAAAAGGTTATATTCATGTTCTAGGTTTGAGGCTCTAAAATGAAAATGTTATTTGGAGGGGAGTAGTCCCATATGAGATCCTATAAAAATATATGAGTGGGGAGGTATACAGCATGAGGGTATTTTATTTGTGTATGTGTGTGTGTGTGTGTATGAAAAAATGTTGAGAAAAATTACCTTGCACACATTAAGTAAATCAGAGGGCAGACATGGAAGAAAAAAGGGAACTTTGTCCTAGATGTCCTCATGGGGCATCTCTTACCTTGTTTGAAAAATCCAGAAACCAGAAAGAGAGAAGTACTCTTTGTTCCTTCTCCATCACCCTCATATCACCCCCTGCCCCGTATTCTTCCCCAAGGCATATTGATTCTGGCTCCATTAAGGTCTCTGATGCCTTACCTCCTCTGTCTCACCTCCTCCACCACACTTCTGAACCTCTTTAGCTACTGGGAAGCCCTTTAGTTGTCCCCTGGGTCCCCACTTGCACAAACCGAGGGATTCTATAGTGCAGTCTTTTTTAGCCCAAACCTCATAACATATGGTTAAACCTCTCTTTACTCAGAAACCTTCAGTTCTTTTTTTTAATTTAGTGTAGAGATGAGGTCTCTCCAAGTTGCCTGAGTGGGTCTTGAACCCACGGGCTCAGACAATCCACTCGCCTCGGCCTTCTAAAGTGCTGGAATTACAGACTGAGCCACCGAGCCCCGCCAGTCTTCAGTTCTTTTCAACACTTAGGGATAGACACCAAAACTCTAATGTAGCCTTCAAGGTTTCCATCATCTTCCCTGTGTCTACCTCTCTTCCCTTACCTCTTCTGTTATTTCATCAAAATTTTATTTGTTTAATATTTATTATTCTTGTTTTAATTTTAGACATGGAAGAAAGGGATATTTCCATCTTAGTTACCTATGCATTACCATTGTAAAGTACAATTTCTTATATATGAAATGCCTTGGATAAGCAAATGTTTAATTGTGATGAAGAAATTGTGTCTCTGTGTCAGGAATTATTAATATAACGAGCACTGTTTAAACTATAGTGGAATGCTTTCTTCTTCCAGATGACATTTGTTCTAATCTATTCAAGTTTTCCCTTATTCCTAAGTATTATTCAATTCTGGAAAAATGAAGAGGGGCATTTACAGAAATGTAAATAATTGACTTGCAGTGAAGTTCAGCTTGGGATTAACTTGAAGTCAGTGCTGAATCAATGTGAATAGATTGTTATTGTCTGGCCCTATTGAGAACATTTTGACATTTGACCAGGTGTTTATCTTATGAGGAAATAGTTTTCGAGCTATTAAATCAAAATCTGAATATGATCCATGTCAGATAAAGCAGGAACAAGCTTGTAGACACCGTTGTACATGCCTCTGGGCCAAGGTGTTAGGATTTTGACCTATGTCTAAGGGAGAAGGGTTGTGTATAAACCATTGACTTAGCTCTGTTGATGTCACTGTTTTATGTTGTTTTAACACAAATGTCTTCAGTACTCTTTGAGGAAACACAGCTTTGGAAGGTGACAGTGAGGTGCAGGCCTGGGATATTAGCCCTCACTTCATGCAGGCACTGGTGACACCAGGACCATTCATGTCATACAGCAGGATGCTGATAAACTTTGGAGAGCTCAGGAAACCCCAGGAGTGGCTGGACCGATCCTTCAAGAAAACGGGGCATGCCTCCCCTAGTAGTCCAGGAGCCGGGGTGGTAGCCATGTGTGTGAGCAGGTCCCCAGCTCATTGCAGAGACCCTGGGGAGTCTTTCCTCTGTCTGTCAAGAACACCAGTGGCAGGTGTGCTTTGGTGTCTGCCTATGTGCAGTGAGAGCTTAATATGAGGGAACAATGTGGAATTTAAAGGACAAGGTAATTTTGTTCCATAGACTCTTGTGAAGGTATCCAGAAGGAGGTAACTACTACTTGTTACCAAAATTGTGATTGTTTCTAACATGATATCTAGTGTATTCTGGAAAACTGATAAACGTTTCATGCAGGGTATAAATTTAACCCATAGCCGGTCCAGAACAAAAGCCCAATTATCATGTTCATAAGCTTACCCGTGGATTTATCTTCCTAAATGAGAATAATCCCCGGTCTCATACAGGATAAACTGACACATCTCATTTGTCTTCATTTATGCCTAGCAACCCTCCCTATGCTACAACTATTCATAACTCCTTCTTAATAAGTATCAGAAGGATGCTTTAGTTGTCTCTAGATAATATTTTAAATCATAAAACAGCATTCAATTGCATGCGAATTTTGACTTTCTAATAATGATATAAGAACATCAAGTGTGGAATGTTATTTGATGTTAAAAGTTCAAACACAGCCTGTTAGAAATTTTCTATATAAACGCAATAAACCAAAACATAAGTATATAAGGAAATGTTGTCCTACTCCACCCACAGAAAGTTTATTCCAGAACACAGTCCCTAGCTGACAACAGAGACTTTGAAGCCAAATATTTGACTGTCTAGTATATGGCCCATAGAGAGAGGAGCTCCTGTTTTCTGAGCAAAAAAAAAAAAAAATTGCACATACTGGAAAAAATTATTTGATTTATTAATGTGTTTGCTTAGAAATAGCATGAAATATTAAGTAGAATCTTTTCCTGTTTTGAAGTTTGCATGAGATCCCAAGCTGGTAAAATAGGTGTCAAGTAACTACAAATTCTACCCCTTCCTTTGGACTTTCAAAGGTGGTGCCTGCCACCAGCTTTGAGATCCTCAGTCCATCTCAAAAGCATTTAGGAGGAGTTCAGGGAAGTGATAAGGAGAAACTGGAGTAACCAACAAGACAGCAAGGATTGTTCTCAGGGAGAGACAGAGAGATAGGACGTGGCTGCCTCGCCTTATTCTGAGCCAAAGAGGGAGCTAGCTTTCGCACAAAGAAGTCAAATACAGAGTCTTGTGTGAACAACCTAAAATCTTGCCCACATTTTCTAGAGTTTCCTCATCCACACTTAAAAGTGTTGCAAAACCACATCTTCCTGCTCAGTTGTCCCACAGTCTTGACGACCTAGCACACTCGGTCTTATGCTTATTTGAAACTCATGTTGATTTGATCTCCAGAATGAACACCACATGGCTACAGAATAAGGCCAATTGGGATTTCCAGCAAATTTCTTGTCATTCGTCTTCACTAACTTACCCCTCTCAGTATTTTAGGCAATATGATTCAGAAAATGTGCCCCAAACCTTGCTTTGAGAAGTTTCCATGCAAACAATTAGAATGTTTCCTGAAAAGTGCCCAATTTTTGTATGTCAATACATGTTCAGAACATCTACTAAATAAATACTTAACTAAATGAGACCATGACACCCAGTTATTGGTGCCTTTGCAACTGGCGTATGGAATCAACTGGAACCCATTAGTTTTAAGCAGGAGACATTCTCACTTGATCTCACTTTTAGCCCTTCCAAGAAGCTTCCCTGAAGTCTTTCTCCATGTAGAATTGGCCCAGCAGGGCCTTCCCCATCCACTTGGGTCTGCTGACTCCTGCCACCTTTCCTGAGCTCCAGATACTCTGGGGTCAAGAGGGGAAGGTGGGCAGGTAGAAGTTACAAAAGGAAGGAGAAAAACTTGTCTCCTCTTCTTTTCTCCTGAATTTTAAAAGACCAAATGGAAACTCTTCTTTTAAAGGGCATTTTCATAGATTTCTGAGTGGTTCCCTGGTGTCTGCTCCATTGATATCTCTTCCTGGGGAGAATGTCCACTTCAGAACTCCCTTAGGACCCCCTCACTCCACTACTTTCTCTTGAAGTTGGTTAGAGTCTGGCTGGTGGCCAAGGGAAGGGATATTCACCAATTCCTACCAAATCTTTTCACCTGGGCCTCTCTTTTGTGTCACTGAACAGGCACTGGGACTAGCAGTCGAAGAGGACATGTGGCTCTGTCTTGTGGCACTGAGCAGGCCACTGAAATTAGCAGCAGAGGAGCACACATGGCCTGTCTTGTGTCACTGTAAAAACAATGGGGACTAGGAACAGAAGAGGCCATGTGGCCCTTGTTACGGCATGAATGGGTAAAATGCTATGTGTTAAAGAGAAAACTCATGACTGTGGGTCCTGGAGTGCTTTCAAAACCCTCCTTAACAAGAAGTTCACCAGGTCATGAAGGGAAACTGGGATTAATCTAGAAAGGATCAAGTAAAAGAGGGTTTTTGGGAGAGGGAAAAGCAGGCACAAAGATCCAGAGGAGATCAAATGCAAGATCTAGCAGAGTGTAAGCAGATGGAATGGTCCTTCCTCTTCAGTCTTTTCTTCTCACCTTTAAATGATACAGAAGCCCAAGTCCCTTCCTGATTTACATGGAACTATTAGCCTATGATTCCTCCACCAATGAAATCACTCTCCCTCTTTTCTTCCATTTACCTTTGTCTTTTCTTGCACACCATGATAGAACACTGATGATCACCACACTGGATACAAGCAGAGCCATGCATACAGACAGCCCCACTTTTCAGGGACTGACCTTAGGGAGCAAGGCATTTGAAAAATAGGAGTGATCTTCTTGAGATCCAACTTGATGTCAGGAGACTTGGTTGCTGGGTATGACCCTAAGATCTTTTCTCCAGGGAGACATTAACAGGAAGGCTCAGACTCTAAACTCCACCTTGTCCTCCCTACAGCTCTAGGGAGCTCAGAAGTCCTGAAGAGGCTCCTGACACCCTACTTCCTCCCAACGTGTGGAGACACAAAGGGTACTGTAAAAAGTCACGAAAACATGTAAACATGGGAAAGTCTTAAAATACCACAACTTATATTGTTCATCCACCCTCCAGATTTAGCAAGTGCTAGCATCTGTGTCATATGATGTTTATAAATAAGATGCTATACTTGTAATAAAGGCTCTCCTTCCATTCAGCTCTTCTCCTTTCCTCCTGGGTGATTTGTCATGTGTCCTTTTATTTATTGTTTTCTATACACACATGTATGTGTGCCAACAATACATTGATGAATGAGAGGCATGTGGAGTTATTATGAAGTTAAATGAGGAATTATGAATGAGGTCAGATGAGAAACCAAATAGGTCTCATAGTCTGGGTCCCAGAGACAGAATTTTAGCTCACCTCAGAGATATATCTCAGAGATGTGACTGTTACAGACTTAAATAAATCTTAGTGGCCCTGGAGTCTGGAGGTCAAGGACACACTCACACTCAAGGATTATCCTCATTCATTACTTTCAAGAAAGAGTTGGGAAATTAATCAATTAATCTAGTAATTGTCATTGAATTAATTACAAATTAATTGGCTCAAATTATACAAATATAAAGATATATTCCTTTTCTATTTCAGGTTGTACAATATGGTTTTTGAGAGCTTTATATGATTATGACCTGAGGATTATTGATGTTTGCCCTTCCCAGCCTGGACTCCTTATCCCATCTATTTATTTATCCATCTATTTATTATTTTAAAGATGTGGGACACAATTTAGGATTAGATATACAAGTGATCATTGTACAGGTAAAGTTTGGGCCTCCCTTTGGTTCCCACTGCCTGGTTTGAGATCAGGTACCCTTATTGATGTTGTGTCCCTCCCCGCCCCCACCCTGGCGGTATACCACTACTGCCAATCCCTTTCTTATAGTATTATGGTAGTAAATGTTCAGGGTTTGCTTATGAATGAGAACATGTGGTACTCTGTTCTTTGTTTCTGTGTTAGATCACTGAGTATGATAGACTCTAAATCCATCCAAGTTGCTGCGAAGTACATATGTTTGTCCTTCTTTATGGCTGCAGAATATTTCATTGTGTATATATATTTTTTATCCAGTCCAGTTTCAGTGGGCGGCACGGTTGATTCCATGTATTTGCTATTGTGAATAGTGCTGCAATAAACATGCACTTGCAGGTGTATTTTTTGTACAATGATTTGCGTTCCTCCAGATTTATTTCCAGTAGGGGGATTGCTGGGTCATATGGAAGGTCAATTTCTAGTTCTTTTAGAAATCGTCATGCTGTGTTCCAAAGAGTTTGCACTAATCTGCATTTCCACCAGCAGTGGAGAGGAGTTCCTTTTTCTCTGCATCCTCTCCAGCACTCTTAAACCTTCCTCAGCTCCTTTCTTCACCGTGAAAGATTTAGTAGGAAACTTCATTGATTTTTCCTCCTTTAACCTTGGTTTTTTAAGATTGTCATTAAAAAAAAAAAAACAACTTTACTCCTCTGACATTTGCTTTTCTCTCATTCACATTTCCAACTTTAAGTTCTCTTTTGGCCAGGCATGGTGGCTCATGCCTATAATTCCAGTACTTTGGGAGCCAGAGGTGAGAGGATTGCTTGAGTCCAGGGTTTGGAGATCAGACTGGGAGACTTGGTAAGACCGCATCACTACAATAAAGCAAAAAATTAGCCAGGCGTGATGACACGTGCTTTCCAGCTACTTGGAATGCTGAAGTGTAAGGATCACCTTAGCCAAGCAGGTCCAGGCTGCGGTGGCCGTGAGCATGCCACAGCGCTTCAGCCTGGAAGACAGAGTGAGACTCCAACTCAAAAAAAAAAGTTCTCTTTCCAATTATTTTAGATACATATAACTTCCCAAATCACATGAGAACATGAGAAATAGCATTCCACCCTTTGATAAAAGTCTTGTAAACATTCATTCATATATATTTATGTTATATACCCATTATTATACAAGATTATATACAAGATATTTTGCTAATTAGTGGAGATACAAAATAACTAGATGTAGTGTCCTCAAAGGGCTTATATTGTACCTACAAAGATAATGAAACATGCAATTCAAAATATTGTTGGGAGAGATAGAGGGATACTTAATAAACACTGGACTGGGAGTGGTTCCCTGGAAAAGGGGTGTCTGAGTTAAGTCTTGAAGAGCCAGTAGAACCCCTTAGTTGTGAGAAAATTGAAAGAATATGGCAATGAGTGTGAGGGGGCATCAGATGGGTATGTGACTCTACAGGATGGGTGGTGTGGGGAGGAAGAGAAGGGGAGAAAAAGGGAACAGGGAGCAAAAGACAAGCAAGGAGGAAAACCAAGGGCAGCACAGGAGGAGGCTTGTTGACAGGCTTTGATGTTTCTCCTTGGCTGGCTAGTAATAATGTGGAGGACCGTTGCAGAGTCTTTGAGCAAAATGGTATTTCTTTGAGTAATCACTATGGGTAGGTGTCAGGGATGGAGTGGGGTGTCTGGGCTCTTCTCCCTCTGATATGAATTATATAGTCAATCCTCATAGCAATCTTATGTTGTAAACACGATTATTATCCCTATTTACCAATCAGGAACTGGCACAAGAATGTCAGCCCTTGCCCAGGATTACAAAGCTGGTAGGTGGCAATACCAGGATTCAAATTCAATTTGACAGTTGGGAAAATAAAACTGAGATTGGTATGCCTGCTTTCCCCTGGGCAATGGGATTCAATGATAGTTAGAAAGAATGCAGACCAATTCCTAAAATTGCTTTGTTGCACTTTGAATGCTTTTGCATATTAATGCATTCATTTTTATAAAGTAACATGTCATTTCTTTGTCACAAAGAGGAATAGAAAACAGGAGAACAGATATGTTTATAGCTCTCCACACAGGAGTTACATGTGCATGACTTAGGATATGTTTCTATGTCTCTTGGTCACAGGTCTTTCCCATCACACAGTCTTGATCAACTCTGTCACCTCCTGATGTTGACTCAGGGGAGAGCTGATCTGCAATGGAAATGTGGAATTCTTTCTCCACACGAGGACCGGTTTCCTTATGACACAGGATATCTGCCTACTTGAATTTCCATCCATTGTGGTAGATGTGTCCATGTGAAACTGGCCATTTCCTTCTGTCATCTTTGTCTTGGAGGCTGATTCCAAAGGCTCTCCCTGCAGGTCCCTCCATCTGGGTACCTCCTTGTGGACATACAAGTCAGCTTAGTACCCCTATATTGGCAGGTTACATGTGAATATGAGGAGCTCCACCTGAGATGGGAATATTAAAGAGAAGCAGAGAGAGAGAGAGAGAGAGAGAGAGAGAGAGCGAGAGAGAGAGCAAGAGCACTTCTTCAGGAACACATGACCTTTCATACAGGCCAGTGAAACTGTGCTTAATAATAAACCTTTATGATTTTCAACTCCATGTTAGTGAGAAAACAGGGTACAAAAATATTGATTCCTTGGAGGGATGGTGGATAAGAGGATAAACTCTAGGATCAAAGGAGTTGGCAATTAGGAACAGAGTACAACTAATGACTCCAACTTGCAGTGTCTCAATTCCCTTTCTGAAAAAAGAGGGCAATAATTCTCTACTCATAGCATCTGTAAAGGATTTTGCCATGCAAAATGCTTGGTGGCTAGTAATAAATCAGTACGACTGATCTTAAAAGACTCATCAGTTTGTAATACAAAGAAAAGGTAGGTTACATTTCTTTAAATAGATCTTTAAATAGGAAAGGATTTCTGGAAGTATCTCGGGGACTCTGGCTGTCTCCTGAGAGTTGAAGAAAACAGAGATTGTATTTTCTAAAGACTTAGTGACATTTCACAGCATGTTGTAGAAACATGATGAAGTTTTATTAATTTATGAGACTTTCTGTTGATTAAAGGATAGAGTTGTCCTTTGAATACAGCCTCTCTATTTACCTTATTAATGTGAGGCTGAGGTGAAGCACAGCCTCTGAAAAGGGGTCTGCTATGATGAATTGGCTCCACACCTATTAGAGATAGAAGGGAGTAGGAGCAAAAGTGATCTAAGGAGCTTGGAGAGGGGTTGCCAAGTGTTGTCTCAGCCAGCCATCAGTGAGTTCATTTGAGTTAAAACTATGGGTCAAAAAAGAGAAAAAGTTTCAATGCCAGAGGGAAGTCAGGTTGCTGGGTTTTGCCACCTGTGTGGATTTAGCTGGCATGTCTGAGGCCTGAACAACTGTGGTCATGGCATAGACTGGCACTAGGGACTCTTCTATTTACCTGTCTGAGAGTTTAGGATTTTTCCTGTTCTCTATGTCCATAGTGTGGACAGAAAAACCTATAAATTTAATCAGTAAAAGAACACTTTGTGATTATGTGATTTGATAACAGAACCTCCATCTGTATTTCATATATGTTAGAAAATACTTTGGTTACATTTCTAGCATGTATTTGTGGTTTCACTAACAATTGTTCACTGATGGATTTTATTTTTATTTATCTATTCATTTTTTAAAGATGTGGGGGTACCGTTTGGGTTAGGTACATAAGTGGTCATCATACAGGTGAAGTTTGGGCTTCCCATTAGACCTCTCTTTGCCTAGTTTGGGATCAGGTACTCTTATTAATGTTATGTGCCCCTCCTCCCACCAGTGACCTGTTACTTCCAATTCCTGTCATGTAGTATTATAATAACTGTTCAGGGTCCACTTATAAGTGAGAAAATGTGATACTCAGTTCTTTGTTTTTGTTATAGTTCACTGAGCATGATATACTCTAAATCTATCCAAGCTCTGCAAAGTCCATAATTTTGTTCTTCTTTTAGCTGCATAATATTCCATCGTGTATATGTACCACATTTTTTTATCCAGTTCACTTTCGATGGGTGAACTTTCTTACTTGTTGCCTATGAGCAGTAACCTAGCCTAATTGCATGAGATAGGAAATAAATGACTTCACAAAGAATTTAACTCAGAAATCACTGAAGTCCTGGATTCTGCAAACTCTCTGTTCATAACTCTCTGCTTCCCTGGATATTTATACATTACCTGGAGTGAGCTGCATCTGTGTCAACTTAAGCTTAGATCTCTATTGCCAGGAGAGGTGAGGACTCAGGGTTGCAGGCAGAGATGGCATCTCCATAGGAAACTGATTCCTGACCTGGCCAAATTTCACTCCTCCAGGAGGCCGGAGGGTTGAAGAAATGTGTGCCAGAAGCCACACACTTTAGGGAATCATAAAATAAATCAAGGACTCTGTGAGTGACTGACATTTGCCCTGAGTCAGCACAACTGGGAACTACTCAAGCAACAGTGTCTCATGTCCCATCTTGGGGCAGTCAACGGCTACGTAGATCTGCCCCAGGAGGAGCAACCCAATGAACTGGCATGCCTCATGAGTAGGTAAGAACAGCGATTCAGGACAGCACTCAGTTTGTTTGGTTTCTAATAAGAGAATATGGCAAAGATCAAAATAAAGTGAATGACACCATAATGAAGAAAACAGTAAAAAACAACCATCTCTGTAGAAACCCCCAAGAGCAAGCCCTCAATAAGGGAGAAGTCTTTCTTTTTGTATGTGATTACTTACTATTATAATATTATCACCTGCTTATAATGTCATTGACCACAAGGCATTAGCAACAGCTCACCTAATCTAGCAGTAACTTTTGTTTCATGAATTGAGATTAATCCCATAGGTATACTGTGAAAGCTGGAATCTGCAAACATTGCACTTAACTCGGCTTAAAATCAGTGGCATTTCTCCTGCGCCTCAGGAAGATAAGGAAGTCAAGCAACATCCTTAAGCCTGGTGTAGCCATTCTGGCTTAGTGGAAGGTTGAATGGTTCTCACATGTCTTGTTTTTGACGTAGGCACACAGGACAAATTAGGAAGCATTACACAGGATTTGTCTAATTTTAATTTAATTCAATTTTGTTTGTAGGCTTGGGTAGAAAATCTACACTTACATCTCTGATTAGGGTAAGTCAGGGAAAGTGTTCATCAGAAGATCTCCCCTGCTGGGTGCTGGAGAATAAAAGCACATTCCAGAAAGTTTGTTAGTTGACCATTGCTGAAGCTCATAATATCTCAGGATGAGCCTGATGACTGAGAGCCCCCTGTAGTCTTGAGATGGGCAGTGCCTACCTCTGAAGAATCTAGGATCTGGAGGGACAGCATGGAGAGATATTTTCTACACATGAAGGAGTTCCTTTGGGAGAGAACAGAAGTATCTGGGACAGGGCAGACCAAGCTTGTCTGTAGTCATGATGTAATGGTTGTTGGAGAAACAATGGTAGCAGTGGTCATTCAAGTTCAAAGCCACTGATGCATCTCTACCCATGGCTTGGGAAATGTTAAATAAGGCTATTATAATAGTAGAGAAGACCATATTGGACTGGGCAAGAGGATGTTCTGTGAGGATATGAAAGATGTGCAGAAAACAAGGTCCTGATGGGGACTTGTCAGGTATGTCTGTCAAGTTGCTCCTGATTATTGGAGGAGAGACTGACATCTCTGGTCTGAGGTGTGTCAGGGACTCTTCGCAGTTAGGACACACTAGAATCCCTGTTTGTACTTATACTCAAGCAATTATAGTGACAAAAAAAAGTCATAACTCCATATTTACAACAATCTGAAGAACTTGGAAAAAACTGACTAGATAGATTTCAACTCTTTAATTATTCATGGACTCCATTTTAGGTTTTGTATAGATCAGCCACCTCTGTCCACATACACCCATATCTATTCTGACACTGTAGAGTTCTGACTAGACAAAAGTACACTACAAATTGTAAAATTTTTCTTTCCAGAGCTCTCCTGTTACCAACAACTTGAATTGTGCTTCACTGTAGTGTGTGGAGCTTCAAAAGAAACAGTTGTACTCTCCATCATCTGAAGGGCGATACAATGAATTCTGAGGGCCTCCTGCCCTCAGGTGATGTTATCCCTCAGGAATTCTGTTCTCCCTTGATACTCTGGTCTCTGCTGTACCACATGACGCTGGGCATCCCTATAATCATAAATCAGACCAGACAGATGATTCCGGTATCACCTGACCTCTATGTTTTTAGCATTGTTGGTGGGCTGAGAAAGCAGGGCAACATAGCCTCTTCTCCTATCATGACCATGACTGGTGCTGTTGGTCCTATCACATGGAATTCTCCTGGAGGTAATTGAGAAAGGATGGAATCAAAACCGAGATTGTGGCAGGCATGGTTGTGAGCTTCAGATGGGAGAGGAATAGACCAGTCAGTGAACACAATGAGCTGTGGACAATGAGCGAGTAGACCTAAAATAGAAATGCTCAAAGACACTGTTAGAACAAGAGGTAAGAACAGAACACGAAGCCAGTGTTCAACAGTCATATGCCTTAAACAAAATTTAATTGTAGTTTTCCATTTGCTTAGGATTAGAAGTTAAATTCATACAAATCACTTTAAAGCTCATAACTCAATGTACTATACAGCTATTCACTTTGCAGATGAGGAAATAGTATAAACACATAATTAAATATAATGTTAAAACATTAAAATGTTTTGTGCTAAGAATAATTAGAATGCTATACTATTTTCTCAGATTAAAAAATTAATGTACAAGATCTATGTAAAAATATATACTCTAAAACATGACTATAGTTTATCTCTAAGTATCGTGTTATAAGGAGAGACTGCAAAACTAACTTTACAAAGTTAAACTTTGCCTTGTTTCCAAAGAGAGAGAGAGACTGTTTTCCTTCCTCCCTTATCTTAGAGCACTTACTTGAGAATACTTGTGATGTTTGCCCCGTCCCTTTCAGTGGCCCTTTGATATGTACGTAAGTCTTTTAAAAAATCTCTGGCCAGTTTTACAACTGGAAATGTCTTTCTACAGGGCCTGTGAACATCCAAGAAGATAGACCACATCTTCCTGTCTCAGTGAATGTTCAACCCAGGAACCTGGTTTCAAACCGTATTTATGTATTTGTTATAAAACTAGAGGGAGTTCTATTTTTTCCTCTAGAAAAGGGCAATTCATTTTTAAAAATGGCTATTCCTGTTACCAGACGAATTTAGCATGAAAGCTTTTTAGCAAACAGTGCTCTGCAATCCGAACTGAATTAAAGTTATCTTATTATTGCTTTGAGAACATGTATATAATGGATTGCATCTGCATGTCTAAATATGAAATGTCTGTCTTTGCAATTTCATTAGTAAACTATTTGTGATGTGATACATTTCCTTAGTATATTGCCTGTAATGGGCATTGCAGGGTAGTTTGATGCTCATTTAAACAGTGAAAGTGTTCATTTCTTTTCTACATTCGTGGAGAAAATTTTCTGGCAGGATATTTTATTTTTAGTCATTTATACAAAAACAATCATATTTTTCTTTGTATATATTGTCAGATATGTAGCTTTCCCCCTTGAGTAGAATATCTCAGATTATGACAACTCCCACCCTTCAGGTTATTGTTTTCTTTACTTTCATGTTGTAAACATGGCATAGAAGTTAATATTCACAAGTAAGATACATTTCTCCATTTGGACTAACTGAATTTCTTAACTTCTTATGGGTTGTTCAAAGCCTCCTGTGCAGTCATCAGGCACCCCGTGCTTTGTGTAGACACTAGAGGATAAACAGATGGTAACAGAAGCACCTACTCAGGGTGAAAAGCAGAAACATCCAGTTCTACCTTTGAAGAACCTGCCTTTTCCACCAATTAGATGTTTAATCCTTAGGATCATCGTTAAAGCTGTAATGTTCATCTATGAATCAGAAATCCATCTGGTCACAAAACAATGTCCCTCTTTCCAAAATACACAAATTTCAGCTTAATTGTTGAATAGAGAACATTTCATATCCTGATAAGGGCTAGGAAGGATAAGGATGCTACATGACGGGTAAAAGCAGCCTGTCTTTGATAGAACAGAGCTCCAGAGTCTGTGCTCCTAAAGCCTGTCAGCCCACATCAGAGAGGAACCGATGACACAGGCCAGACAGGTGAAGAAGAGGTCTGATAGACAGAAACAATGACACCCCTGAGAAGGCTAAGATACATCCACTGATTAGCACAGGCTGGGAGAACCAGAAGTCATCATGGGAGCAAAGTCCACATCCACAAACAGCCTCATCTTCAGGTTACTGACCATACAAAACATGGATGAAGGCAATTGAAGTAGACAAAAATAAATAGAAACATGTCCTGTGTTAATGATTTGGAGACAGAATATTATAAAATGCCTCCACTACCTAGTGACATCTACACAAGAAATGTAATCCTTTTACGAAGTTCAATGGCGTGCTTTAGAGAACTAGAAAAACTAATCCTAAAAGTCTATGTGAAAACACGTAATACCATGAAGAGTCAGCAATGTTCAGTAGGAAGAAAAAATCTGGAAGCATCACACTTCCTGATTTGAAATTATATTACAAAGCTATAGTTATCAAAACATTGTGGTACTGACATAGAAACAGACACTTAAACCAATGGAACAGAACAGAGATATCAGAAATAAACCCACACATACATAGTCAGATAATGTTTTACAAGGATATCAAAAATACAAAATGCAGTAATGAGAGTCTTTTCAATAAATAGCACTGAGAAAACTGGATGTCCACATGCAAAAGAAAGAAATTTGACCCTTATCTTAGACCAAACACAGAGATCAAGGTCTTAAATCTAAGATTCAAAAGGAAAAAAATTCCTAGAAAACAATAACAACAACAAAATGTCCTCGACATTTTTGATTCCAATGGTTTTTTTGGACATGATATCAAAAACACAGCAAGGCAAGCAAAAACAAACAAGTAAGATTACATTAAGCTAAAAAGCTCGTGTACAGAAAATAAAACAATCAAATGAAAAGACAAACTAGAGAATAGGAGAACATATTTGCATAGTTAAGATATTAACTTAATATCAGATTAGTATCCAAAATATGTAAATTATTTATATAAGTAAATAATAAAAGATATTTTATTTTATTTTATTTTTTAAATATATATTTTATATTTTAAAGTTGTGGGGTACAGTTAAGGGTTAGGTATGCAAATATTCATTGAGCAGGTACCCATGTTGATGAGGTGTGACCCCCTTTCCCAGACAGATATTGACTACTATTAATCCCACTTATGAGTGAGAACATGTGATGCTCAGATCTTTGTTTCTGTGAGAGATCACTTAGTATTATAAACTCTAATTTCATCCAGGTTGCTGGGAAATTCATGATTTTGTTCTTTTTTGTGGTTGTGTAATATTCTATTGTGTATATATACCACATTTAAAAAAATCCAGTCCTCTTTTGATGGACAGCATGGTTGGTTCCCTGATCTTGCTATTATTATAAAGATGTGGGGTACAATTCGGGGCTAGGTTTACAAACATTGATTATGCAGGCATCCTTGTTGATGAGGTATGCCCCTCCCTCCCCTAGCAGTTTCCCCCAACTGCCAGTCCCAACCCCCTTCCCCTGACATTTTTCTGCTACTGCCAATTGCTTTCTTATAGCATTATAATTGTTCAAGTTCACCTTATGAGTGAGAACATATGGAACTCAGTTCTTTGTTTCTGTGACAAATCACTGAGTATGATCAATTCCAAATACATCCAATTTGCTGCAAAGTCCATATATTTGTCCTTCTTTAGGGCTGCATAATATTCCATTGTGTATATGTACCACATTTTTTTAATCCAGTTCAGCTTCGATGGGCAGCATGGTTGGTTCCATGTTTTTGCTATTGTGAATAGAGCTGCAACAAACATACGTGTGCAGGTATCTTTTTTGTAGAATGATTTGAGTTTCTCTGGGTGTATTCCCAATAGGGGAATTGCTGGGTTATATGGAAGGTCAATTTCTAGTTCTTTCAGAAATCGCCACACTGTCTTCCAAAGAGGCTGTATTAGTCTGCATTCCCACCAGCAGTGTAGAAGTTTTCCTTTTTCTCCACATCCTCACCACCATCTGTTGTTGTTTGTTTTATTAATGATGGCCATTCTTACAGGGGTTAGGTAGTATCTCAGTGTGGTTTCAATTTGCATTTCTCTAATGATGAGTGAGGCTGAGCACTTTTTCATGTGTCTGTCAGCAGCCCGTATATCTTCTTTTGAGAAGTGTCTATTGATGTTTTTTGCCCACTTTTTAAAGGGGCTATTTGTTTTTTTCCTTTTGGCATGTTTGTGTTCCTTGTAGATCCTTGTAGGCCTTTGTCAGATATATAGTTGGCAAATAAGAAAAAATATTTTAAAAAACCAATTAAAATAGTAAAAGATACAAATCGACATTTCTTTAAGGAAAATATACAAATGATTAACAGGTTTATTAAAAGGCACTCAATATTACTAATCATCAGGGAAATGCAAATCAAAGCCACTAAATATCATCTTATGCCTATAGGATGGTTTTTATCAAAAGCACAAGAGGCAAGATATGTTGGTAAGGATGTGGAGAAATCAGAACCCTTATACCCTCTTGCTGGAATGTAATTTGGTACAGCCATTATGAAAAACTGTATGAAGGTTCCTCAATAAATTAAAAATAGAAATGCCACATGATCCAGCAATTTCACTTCTGGGTATAGACCCAAAAGAAGTGAAATGAATATCTCAAAGAAACATCTGCCCTCCGTGTTTACTACAGCGTATTAACAACAGTGAAGACATGCAAACATTCACTGAGAAATGAGAGGATAAAGACAACCTAGTGTACATATAGAGTGGAATATATGTAGCCTTTTACTCAAACATGGATGCACCTAGAGGGCATTACTAAGTGAAATAAAATGGACGGTAAAAGACGCATACTGTATGATCTCACATATATGTGAAATATAGAAGATTCAAACTCAGAGAGCAGAAGTTGAATGGTGGTGACCAGGAGCTGAGGACAGGGGAATAGGGACATGATAGTTAAAGGGTACAAAGTTAGGCGAGATCAAAATATTCTGGAGAGCCACTGTGCAGCATTGTGTCTACAGCCAACCATAAGGATTGTAGACATGAAACTTACTTAGAGGTTGGATCTTATAGAAAATGTCCTAACCCAAAAAATGAAACAACACAAAAACTCAATAATAACACTAATAAAGATGGTTAGGGGAAACTTGGGAGACAGATATATTTGTCACCTTGATGGAGGTTACAGTTTCATGGTGTATACCAATCCTCAAACTCATCAACACACACATGTATATATGAAATATGTGCAACTTCTTATATGTCAAAGATAAATCAATAATATCATTCTGAAAGTGTCTGAAAAACTTAAGACATTAGGAAAAGATAACAAATAGAGATCAAAAAAATATTTACTGGATGATAGGGTGTGATAACTTCAGAAAAAAAGTGAAAGTCTTAATATCAGCTCCTAGTATCAGTGGAACATATCATGTTCCACTGTGATTATGCTACATCTAGTGTTTTGTGTTTTAAAATGTCTTCAACAGGTCTTTGCATTATTTTCTTAGTCCTCAAACCACTTGAAATTTAAATCAACACATTTCCCAAAGTGAGTTGCAAAATCACTCGGTAAAACCCATCACATAGTTGGAATTTGGGAATTAAGTAATGGAAATTAACATTCTTCACAACTAACAAAATATTCCCAGCACTTGAATATGAGATTGAACAATTAGGACACTGTCTTATTTTTTTCTAACACAATGCTACTTCACCCCTCCCACTGCCCCAGCAGATGACTTAATAAGTGCTGTTTACATTTTGCCTGGAGTCCAGCTCCAGGAGAGAGTCAGGGCTTGAGACGGGGGAATCAGGAAGCAGCAAAAAAGAAAAGATGAAAACGACAGGAATCCTCTTCCTGGGGAGAGCTCAAGATTCTGCCAATTTTTATTTATTTTTCACAAGCTTATATAGGTTTTCCACTCAGCCCTGTACCCACAAATGTATCTTATGTTGCTAACCAAACACCCACGTACATCCTTTTTGCACTCACAATAAGGTTGACCTTTAACAATTTCAACCACAGATGGCGTTTTTCTTAAGTCAAACATTATGAATGTCCTGTTTTTTTTCCTAACTTTCTCATAACTATTTACTATTATAGGCCTATAATATCCCTACCCTATAAAGCTAAATCTTAACCCCAAGTCTTATTTAACTTACTTACTACTATATATTTATTTCTATTAATCTTATTTCTATCCTTATGTCTCTATATTTTCTTAACTATCACTTATACTATCCTATATCTCTTATCTTACTAGTTTATCTTATCTTACTATCTTATTGTTAATATTCTAAGTTCTATCTTCATTAAACTACTTATTTAATCCTAAAATATCTTAACCTATTCTTTATCTCAAATGGTTGTCTTCCACCAGCTCTCAGCTGGGGTCTGTTGTTTATGAGGAAGTGGCCGACTCATTCTTCTTGGCTTCCTGCTGTTTACTGAAAAACATCCTTACACACCCTAAGGGGCACCCTTTTTGCTGCAATCTCACCTCCATTATGCCTATGTATAATTTTTGCTGTCAAAATGCCATCATCCATTTGTGCATCTATTATCTCAATTAAAGAGGGAACATTCTCAAGCCTATGCATGCAATCCTTCAAAGTTAGGGAAGGTCCGTCAACAGGATCCATGGGGCTTTTCCTCCATCATGGCCGCATTTTACTGGGGCCTTGCTCCCAGCTGACATTTTTCCTGTTTTCAGGTCCCATTTACCTTACTTTTACTAGTGATTGCAGCTCCCGACATCTCCCCCTTTTTTTTTTTTAAAATGGCAATGTGGATAGTGTCGGCATTTCGTCAGATAGCTTTTCTTAATCTTTGGATAATGATTGGTAAAATAAGCAGCAAAACGAAAACAATTGATCCAATTGCTATGAAATTACATATCAAATTCCAAAGAGAGTTAGAGGAAACAACCCGAGTGAGAGAATTTGCAAAATTAGACGCTGCCTGAGAAAAAAGTTTTGGAGATAAATGAGCCTGGGAAATAGCTGTAATCTGGCTATGTAACTGCTAGAGATTTAAAGTTGAATTGGTAGAATACCAAACTCCCTGTAAATGTTTTTGGACATCAACCCAATTAATATTTTGCCCATTATAAGGCATGGGAGTAACACAAGTCCATTTAAATTCTGCATGACAAGCAACAGACATCCGCACTTTAATATGCTCTGATTGCCTATATATAATAATGCTGATTCTAAAGCATTTAATCTATCAATAATACTTTTATCTATCTGTTCTTGAGTAAATAAAGCTAAATTAACATTTTGAGACAGTTCGTTCGCATGCTCCGCAGTATGCATTTCCTGTACTAAGGCCGCTGCAGAGGTTGCTATAGACCCCATTATAGCAATCAGAGCCGTAATTCCCAATATAAGGGTGAACACAAATCTACAAGATCTAGCTAAAGAAGAAGTCACTTGTTCCAAGATATATGTTCCAGGGGTGGCATACCAAGGCACAGATAATTTAACAGGTGCAAATACATATGATGGGTGCTTTAACAAAAATACCTGTGCAGGATTTTTAGTAATACAATTAGATAAAGAACAGTTTTCACAAATAATTTCGAGCATGGGCTGGACGGACGGGTAGCTCATGGTGGTGACGGATGAGTTGATCAGGTACCCACACAGGTGAATTGGCATTCTGGGGAAAGACACAAGCAAATCCTCACCTGGACATTAGTAAAATATCAGGACCTTGCCACTCTCCAGTGAGCAAGTCCTTCCACCTAACCAATGGGAAATCAGAATACAAATTAAAAGGTTGCACAGAAAATGTCTATAACTGCACACATTTTGACTCTCTGGCCAGATTTCTCTGTAGTCTTAAAAGTATAAGGTTGATTATTAACCACATAGGCTGCGTGCCCTGTAGATGACCTATCAGTAAAGACCAGCTCTGCCAGAGGCGGCAATGGTTGAGCTGAGCAGTGACTCAGAAAAATAATTGCCTTTTGACTTAGAAATTGCAATAGAGGATTTGTAGGTAAATGGAAAGAAATAACTCCAACAAATCCTAATAATGCCAAAGCCCAATCGACATCCTCAGCTATTAATGTATCTAATTGTACTTTAGTATATGGTATAATAATTTCTGACACATCAGCTCTGAAAAGTTCTTTACTCCTGGTTCGACCTTTATTTATGAGCTGAGCAGAATATGTTGGATATGCTACCAAGGCTCTCTTAGCTGTAACAGGTAAATGTAGCCATCCTGTAGGAGTATATTCAATAGATAAAACAAGTAAGCACCAAGGCTTAGTGTGATTGAGCCTTTTTACCTGCTGTTCAGGAAGCTTTTGCTGAACCTTATTCAATGCTTCCAATGCCTCAGGAGTTAACTGTTGGGCTCATGGACTTGTTTCTTTCCCATATCATCATAAGTTCAGCCATCCTCTCCACAGCACACTGTGCAGTAAGCTGAGCCTCTGCATCCTGATCCCAACAGTCTTCGATTGTCTCCTTGAGTGATCTCACTGCCAGGCTATTTTCCTTCCAGGCTTCTGGGAACTTGGGTCTCTGTTTTTCCCTAGACACAAGAACCTGCATATCCTCAAAAGTGGGGTGATTTTCAACTTCTGTCTGAAAAACCATCTGGTATTCTGGCACAGATTCCCCTGGGAAGAGATCTGTACATCTCATAAATATCTCCCAATAGATTAGCCCAAGTGCATACATGACTACTTGTTTCAAAGCTGATTCACAGGCCCTCAGGTTCACTGCTCCTTCAAGCACTTCTGGTGCCATATATCTGATTGTGCCATCCTCACTTATGGCTGCATTATCTTCTTCCCCTGGGTGCACCAGTCTATTTCTAGTCAGCCTCATGGACAACCCAAAGTCACTAATAACACAGGTTCCATCGTTTTTCACCAAGACATTTCTACTGTTTAAATCTCAGTGGGAAATTGCAGGTTTATAATGATCTCCTCGTGGTAATTCTGTGTGAAGATAAGCCAGTCCCCTAGTCACAGAATGAGCCAGACGGCATGAGCTTACCCAGTCACTTGTATGGAGACTCAAATAGTTGCATAGGGATCCATTGGGATAGTACTCCATCAGCAAATATTCCATGCATCCATCGGCAGTGACTCTCTCATCTCCAACTATAAAGTGAGCAATATTGTCATGCTCCATCAAAGGCACTCTGTAAATGTTCTTCTCGTTGGTAAAATTCTGACGGTTTGTGAAGGAAAACACTTTTACAGCAACTGGATGCTCATCCAAGGAGCCTTTATATACTGCTCCATATCGACCCTGGCCAATCAGCTCCAACAGTTTCAGATTATCTAAATCAAGAGAAAGTTCTGATGCTGCTGCCTCCACCATGTTCATACTGTGAAGACCTTGTTTATGGTCTCCTGTCAAAATTCTGTATCCAAAGTATAAGGTAACTATCAAAATAGCTAATACAGAGACTGAAGCCAAAGCAGTGATTATTGTTTCATCTTGGTTAAATGAATGAGATGGACTGAGTGGTGTCATGTCAGGAGGTGGAAAATTCTCAGTAAAGTTGACATTACATAAATCTGTGCTACAATAGCAGAAATGGCACGTCCCATTCTGAATTGAGGGAGGAGTGGTAGTTACTACCCATTCTCCATAGTGACGCTCTTGGGGATCTCCCATGAGAGACCAACATCCTTGTTTTACAAGATTTATGTCCCCTTTTGATTTCTCCCAAAGGCCATAGCAGGTGCTACCTTTTGAGCATAATATTGTCCCATTTTCATGAGAGATTCAACTCTCACCTATCCCAAGGTCTTGCTGATATGGATCTTTAAATGCACATAGCCGTTCTTGATTCTGGGAAGCAGCCGCGGTGCTGACCAGCAGGACAGATTACAACAGCCAGGGCACCCACCAGGGCTGCCATGGTGAGGAAGGCATCCCTGGACCGGTCATGGAGTGGGAGGATGTGGAAGAGAAACATGGGAAGAGGCAGGGGCGGAGACCATGGCCCGAGGCTGCCCTCGCCTCTTGGGGCTTATCCCGGCCAGATCACAGCACACTTCAGAAGGATGAACAGAGGACGAGAGGATGTTCTACTAAGCAACGGGGTGACAGTTGACTCAGGTTGGGAAAAGGTACCATAGCAAGGAGTAGTCATAAGTGCCTGTCTCAAAACATTCCACTAAGAATAAGCATCCTCAGGCATCTGAGTCCCTCCACTAGTAGAATACCATTTTAAAAATATTTTTTCCAACCTGGTCCCAAATCTCCAAATCCAAGGTTCCCTCCTCAGGACACCAAGGACTTATTTTTCGCACAAAATCTAAAAATGAATTAAGCTTATCTTTACTAACCTTAATACCTTTGTGTTGCAATGTTCTTCCTATTATTCTCAAATATGTTTTCCTTTCCTTAGAACCTGAATGACCCATAATTCTTCTTTTAAAGAGGCACAACAACTTCTCAAATTCTGAAATACCCTTAAAGAGAAACGACAACTTCTCAACTTCTTTTTAAAGAGGCACTACAACATCTCAAAAGTTCAAACACAATTACTTCTCAACATCTTAAAGAGGCACAATAACATCTCAAAAGCACTGGCTATTTGTCCTATCCTTTCCTGCACTCACTCACAGGGAGACTGCAGCACTCTCAGGACAAAGTTCATTCCCAAAATGATGAACGACATGAAAACTATACTTACCTGCTCAAGTCCCTGTTGGGCGCCACTTGCTGGAGTCCTGCTCCAGGAGAGAGTCAGGGCTTGAGATGGGGGAATTGGGAAGCAGTGAAAAAGAAAAGAAGAAAACAACAGGAATCCTCTTCCTGGGGAGAGCTCAAGACTCTGCCAATTTTTATTTATTTTTCACAAGCTTATATAGGTTTTCCACTCAGCCCTGTACCCACAAATGTATCTTATGTTGCTAACCAAACACCCACATACATCCTTTTTGCACTCACAATAAGGTTGACCTTTAACAATTTCAACCACAGATGGCGTTTTTCTTAAGTTAAACATTATGAACTTCCTGGTTTTCTTCCTAACTTTCTCATAACTATTTACTATTATAGGCCTATAATATCCTTACCCTATAAAGCTAAATCTTAACCCCAAGTCTTATTTAACTTACTTACTACTATATATTTATTTCTATTAATCTTATTTCTATCCTTATGTCTCTATATTTTCTTAACTATCACTTACACTATTATATATCTCTTATCTTACTAGTTTATCTTATCTTACTATCTTATTGTTAATATTCTAAGTTCTATCTTCATTAATCTTCCACCAGCTCTCAGCTGGGGTCTGTTGTTTATAAGGAAGTGGCCGACTTGTTCTTCTTGGTTTCCTGCTGTTTACTGAAAAACATCCTTACACACCCTAAGAGGCACCCTTTTTGCTGCAATCTCACCTCCCTTATGCCTATGTATAATTTTTGCTGTCAAAATGCCTTCATCTATTCATGCATCTATTATCTCAATTAAAGAGGGAACATTCTTAAGCCTATGCACGCAATCCTTCAAAGTTAGGGAAGGTCCGTCAGCAGGATCCATGGGGTTTTGCCTCCATCATGGCCGCATTTTACTGGGGCCTTGCTCCCAGCTGACATTTTTCCTGTTTTCAGGTCCCTTTTACCTTACTTTTACTCATGATTGTGGCTCCTGACATATATATATATTTAAAGATGCCTGTGGTATACAATTATACACACATTTGGTCTTTGCTTCCTGTATCTGGCATAGAGCTCCTAAAAACATTGAATTTTCCAGACGGACAGGACACCCTTCTGACCACAGTGCAGTTTATTCGATGAATTGCATCCTGGTAAGTGCCTAGATAGGTTCAGGAGAGGGGCTGGTCATCAGAGCATCCAACTATGTGTTTAGAAGATTACAACCTGTGACCCATCTCCCAGTCTCCAGAAAAGGAAGGTTGACTGGAGAGTGACCTCAGTAATTAATGAGCAATGACTTAATCAATCACACCTGTGTAATTAAGCTTTCATAAAATCTCTGAAGTAAGAAGGCTTAGAAGATTCTAGGGGGATAAACCTATCAAGTGTTATAAGTGTGGTGCTTCCAGATTCCACAGGGTAAGGGTATGGGAGTTCAGCATTCAACCTCATCACCTTGCCCCTTGTATCTCCCTCATTTGACTATTCCTGACTTCTACTCTATTAAAAAAAACTAAACTCATGTACATCACTTTTCTGTGTTCTGTGAGTCATTCTGGAGAATTATCAAATATACAAGAAATCACAGAATCTCCCAAGTTTGTGAACAGCAGAGTAAAGTTCAGGTACCATGGGGACTCTGTCTGTGGTTGGCATTTGAAGTGGGGACAGTTTTGTGGGACTGAGTTCTTAATGTTTGGGTTTGAACTAAACCTGGGTAGTTAACATCAGAATTTAGCAGAACTGCTGGTCACCCAGCTATTGTTGGAGAATATTAGAATCAGTTCTTTTTGCAAAAAGACATACCAGATTCAGTGAACAACTCAAACATAAAGAAGCAATTCTTCCAATTATTATGACTTATGAGGCCCAATTTCACATTGAAAGTGAATATCAACGGTCTAATGATCTGATCACTGTGGAATGAAGAAGACACACAAACAGACAAACTAGAGAGCAGGAAGGGCCAGTAAAAAAGTTCACAAGTAGGACTTCCACGCTGTTGATGTTTAAAAGTGTATTTCCTCCCAACACAGAAGCAAAAAGCAGCTGTATTTGCTTGGACTACTATTGTTAGGTTATTATTAAGTATATGTAATCTAATCAAGTAAGTGTGAAAAAATATTTTACAGACACTAAATTCTGAATTCCTCATGAATCCCTTGGTATAGAAGTTATCAGAACCTGATGAGGTAGAGTGAAATAGCAGAGTTAAAAAACCAACAAGAGAATCAAATGTTTCAATTAGAACATACTCTGCTCATTTTCTGTAAGTAGGAAAAGATCCTTTATGCAATTTATCACTTTTCTAATATTCTGAATAACTACTAATTAGAATGCCAATGATGGGAGATAAAGGAACTCAAAGGACATTCATGCTGTGCTCAAAGACTTTCCAGATTCAGTCAATTTACAAACTCTACTCTAGGTAATAAGGGAAGAGTTATCATCCCTGTTTTAGGCAGATGATAGAGGCTATCAGATACAATGTCTTCTTTTAAGCCCTCCTGTATGATGACAGAAGCAATCAGACCTACCTAACCTCTAACTTCAAATCTGCAAGTGAATCTCAGTGAATGGCTCTCCTGTGGGCTCACTTCCCTACAGTCTGAATCCAGTTTTTAATTAGTAACTGTGGAAACTAGAGGAACTTATTGCACATCCAAATGACACTTTCCCTAGACCTCTCAAACACTGGAAATGGCCCTGAATATCAGAGGAAAGCAAGACACAGCTGCAGCATAGTTGTTCAGAGCATTTCCAGTGATGACAGGCAGAGGAGGTATAAAGAGTGATTGTGTTCTGAAACTTGGAGCCCATATTTAAGCACTGAACTTCTTCAGGTAATTGCAATTCTCTTAAGCAATTTGTATTTTAATTTTCCTTGAAACTATTCAGCCCCAAATCTCAGAAAAAAGATAGAGAAACAAGGAAGCATGTTAAAGTCTGAAACAGGTCAGAAGGGTTGAGGTGGGTGGGCATTTGATGGAATAAGTAATAATGTGCTGAGAACCAACTTGGCTATGGAAAATTTGCACCTCCCTGAGTCTGACTGGAAAACCCTGAACAGGAGGGAGGATGTTTGACAATAAGATGGGGTGGAGTTTTTCCAAAAGATCTTTCCTGAGAGTCTTTTCCCAGAGTGGAAACAGACTCTTTCTGAGGACTTTGTGATACAAGTATTTTGAAGTCCTCCCAAAAACCTCATGCATAAAAATTGTGGAGTAATGCTTCTAAATTCAGAGGCAAAGTTTTGCTTTTAGCCATTCAAAGCTTGAACAGAGTTTGAAGGAAAAAATGAGAAAATTGTAAATCAAGGTTTTAATATTTGCCACATCTACATGCATTTTTTGGGATTAAAGAGAGTGGAGACACAGCAAAACATCAGAGAAATCCAGAAGAAAGGCACAAAAGATAGGGAACTCAACACAAGGAGCCAGCAAATGCAAGTTTCAGATTCATGTCTAAGATGAAATGAAAGGAATGGAGTACACTGTTAGTAGGGTGGAAGTGTTGAGTATGAATATATGGAAAATATATTACAGAAGAATAGAACAGAGATGAGACTTTTCAAAAAAGAAGTTATTGAAACAGGCAAATAAGAAAACCAAAGCCAATGCCAACTTTAGGGAAAAAGAAGGGCCAGCCCAAACAGCTGCATCCTGACAGCACATGATTGGATTAACACACAGTGGCATTTACAGAGTCAAGATTATACAAATTGTATGAGAGCTTGATCTAAATCTTCTAACTCTATTAAAGGAGTTTCATCAGGGAAATCAGAATAGAACAGTGTGGAATAATCAAGATGTTATTTCTCAGACTGAATAGGTCTCTGGAAACTGAAAAATAACAAAACATAAGTTTCCCTATTTTGGAATAAGGAAACATCAGAATCAACAGTTATAGACTTAGTTGTTTATTAACTTATAGAAAAAAAATCGCTTTTTCCCCTCCATTCCTTAGATTTTTCTAATATTCTGAGTATACATGCAGGAGGACTCCTCCAAAACCAGAATTTATTTATAAAAAATTGTGCATTTATTTTTACGTTTGAACTTCATCATCTTCAATGTACTCTCTGTTTGATGCAATATACTTATCAAGACACTATTTTCACTGCTGAAAATAAGTTTTGAACTCGTCAGTTTTGATGGCTTTTAGTGCTTTTTCCCTTTGTTTTACCTTTTCCACATCAGCAAAAGGTTTCCTTTAGGAACTTTTATCATTTGGCATAACAAAAAAAGTCTAAAATTCTCTCAGGACAAGATGAGGTGAATAAGGAGAGTGGGGTATGGGGTCATGCCATTTTTTGTCAAAAATTGCTGAACATTTATCATGGATTGCAAATTGCTCTTGTAAATCACCCGTTATGAAAAAGGCAAACGTGTTGAAAGACTCTCCAAAGAAAAATTTACTGCAGCCAAATGCAGCCTCTCACAACAATGCTATACTGATACCGATGGGTTCCTAGAACACTTACCTACCAGGGAAGCCTGCACTACAAGGGGCCTGTGATCCAAAAAGTAATTCTGTGAGGGGTATTTTTGGTCCCTCTTCATATTTAATTTATTTATTTTTATTTATACTATCTGCATCTCTATGAATATTTTCTCAGGAACAAGTTCAAGAAGGAAATGACTAAGTAATTGCATTTGGACATATTTAATGTATTTTTAAAAGTGTATTTGTTTTTCATGCTTTAATTTGTTAAAATTTTGAAAATGTTTAATTCTTTTAGAGGCAGAGTCTTGCTCTGTCACCTTGGCTAAAGGCCAATTTGGTGTTTTTCAAACACCAAAGCTCAATTGATCCTCCCACCTCAGCCTCTCAAGTAGCTACGACTCAAATTGTGGGCCACCATGCACAGATAATTTTTTTTTAAATTTTAAATTTTGTAGAGATGGGATCTTGCTATGTTGCGTCTAACTTCTGGCCTCAAGTCACACTCCAGCCTGGGCCTCCCAATGTGCTGGGATTACAGGTGCGAGTCATCTTGCCTGGCCTATTTTTTTCTTTTTAATTCTAGAATCCTTTAACAAATCCACTGACAAAACCTGTGTCTCATTTGCATTCACAGACTACCCATGAGTAAGGCTGGAATATTTTCATCTACTTAGTGACAGTATTGGCACTTCTACTTTTGTTGGGAGTTATTTCTTTGTTATTTGACAGCTCTTAAACTGAGCTTTTCTGAAATTACTGAAAAATTCATAGAGTTAATAGAATTTTTAAATTATTATACAGATGCCTCTTCCAGTGTGCCAGATGCTTTCTTTTTTAAAATTATTATTTTAAAGATGTGGGGTACAATTCAGGGTTAGGTATACAATTGGTCATTGTACAAGTAAAGTTTGGGCCTCACTTTGGTCCCCATTTCACCTGGTGTGAGATCAGGTATTCTTATTGATGAAGTGTGCCCCCAACTCCCTTCTCTGGAAGTTTCCCACTACTACCAATCCCTTTCTTATAGTATTATGATAATTGCTTTCCAGTGTTTCTAGTAGATGATGTTTTCTAAGGTAGAGGGCTGAGCCACAGCTTTTGAATTCAAAATTATCTCTTATTCATTGGAAAAGTATGGATAGTTATCTTACAGTTCAATGGGAAGTCTTTTTAAAAATTATTGTAGATTTTTTCTGTTAAGATATATAGACCTTGAACATCCAATGTAATACTATAAGAAAATGACTGACAGTAGTGGGAAACTATGGAGGGGTAGGGATATAGGATCAATGGTAGCAAATATCTGTCTGGGGATGGGGAAACACCTCTTATCAACAGAGTGCCTGAATGAAACGTATTTGTATACCTAACCCTTAACTGTACACCACAACATCATAATAAATATTGATTAAAAAAAGATGTATAGATATTTTCTCATTGATATTCTTCATTTAAATGCAACATTTATTTTAACTTTGACCAACCTGTTGCCTGATAAATGCAGGTGTTCCCAGTTGGATCAATATCCATACTGGAAGTGATATTTAACTTTCACAGTTCAAACACACTCATGTAAAAAGTGATGGCATGTATTGAACAAACAAATTTAATGATGGATGCTAATTCTCTATGAAATAACAACAGAATAATGCCTTGAGTATGTGCAATGAGAGTAATGTGTGAATTTTTTCTTTAAATAAAAGAACTTAAAGGCTCTACCAAGGGTGCTCTGCTGGGTGAATATGGCATGGCTATGGGGTCCCAGAGCTCTGAGTCCAGGTTCACAAGGCCCAGCATTAGAAAAGTGTCTGTGAAGTTGCACAGAATTAATAACAAAAGAAACACTGAAAGATTTTGCTTTTATGTAATTTTCAATCTATAAATTGACTTTGCATAATTGTATTATTTTATCTCATAAAGGAAAGAGAAAATAGTGAAAGAAAAGAAAATCAGAGAGGAGAGAGAAGGAAGGCTGAAATGGGACCAGGTTTCCTGGTTGGGAAATGGGGGAAAAGCTGAGGCTGGGGGTGTGTTCAGGAATATAACATGACTTCTAGCGAGACTCCAGGTCAAGGAGACCCTGGGTACCTCCTGCCACTCACCTGCACCTGGCAGAGGGAGCAGCAGTGGCAGCAGAAGAGTGCTGCCTGCCCAAAGAAACTGCATCTCAGCTGACCTGGGGGTGAGGACAAGACTCTCCTTCCATGGGCTGCTTTGGTCACAGTCCTGTTTTCGGTTATTGTATTGCAATCATAACCTAAAACAGTATGAACATAATTCCTAAACAGAAAATGGGCTCTTTAGGACACTGAGGTATGTAAAAGTCCAGCACAAGTAAGTGGATTCTGACAAGCTGAATCTACCCTTGATCGAGCAAAGGGCCAGGTAAGAAAGGAAGAAACCAAAAGCAGAATTATCAATCACATGATCAAACAGACACTTCAGAGCACATAGAAAACACCGATCCTAAGCTATTTTCATTTTAGCTTTCAGAATTAGAATTGAAACCCATTCACTCTTACATGGAGGAACTACACCTACACAAGGGAATATCATATTTTCATGTTATTGGTCACTGGGTAAATTCATCTTAAAGTCATATGGGCAACCACAGCAACGTTCTGAGAATGGTCAAAAAGGCAGACAACTCTGAGAGCTGCTGGGGATGCTGAAAAAGTGGTACTCTTCTGCTCTGCTAGTAAAATGCAAAATTGTTGTCCAACTCTGAAAAAGTTTGATGTTTTCTTACAAACATACACTGGCCACACAACCCAGGTAGATAAAATGATCACTTATGTTCACATAAAAGTTTATGTTTATATAATCCATGGCAACTGTCTCCTTAATAGCATCTAGGAACAACTCAGGCATCCTTCAACTAGTAGAGGGTTCACACCTGGAGCTAATCTGTGATAGGGAGTGATAAACTGTTAGAGCCTGGAGTTGGAACACATCTGGAAGGACTTATGTTGCCTCAAGACACTAGGCTCAAGGGTTGCATGCTGTGACCTCCTATTTCCAGGACATTCGGTAAAGAAACAAAACAAGAATGCAGAGATGAAATCAGGGGTTCTCAGAGGGTAGGGACAGAAGGAAGTTCTAACTGCAGAGGGACAGCCCCAGAGACTTTTTGTGGGTGATGAAACTGTGTTGTGTTCTGGTTGTGGGAGAGGTTGTGTAAACATACACATGTACCAAAATTTGGCATGGTACCCTCTAAAAGGATTACTTTTAATGCACTTAAATGTATAAAAGATTGTAAAACATGATAAAAATACAGAAGTATTCTTAATAAAAACAACAACCACCAAATCTAGACTAAGGCTATTCTGTAATTATGTGAATAAATAATCAAATTGACTTTATCCAATAATTGCCTTAGGGTCCTAAGCCACCAGAGGTAGGGAGGCCCTGGTTCTAACAAAATTCAGGTTTCTTAAGCAAGTTGTCTTATGAGATGTAGAGATTTCTTTTGATGGCAAGACCCAACCCAATGATACTCCTATGGATGAAGAGCAGAGCTCTTGTTACTCACAGTTCTGAAGAGACAAGGCAGTCAGCAAGGATTCAGAAAGCTGAGCTCAGAGATGGGGACACAGAAAGCAGAAACTTTAGGGGTAGATTGTATCTGGCAAGGGAGTGGAATTAGTTAGTGTTCCTGGTTCCCTGACAATCGGCTAATTTGAGTAATTTTCTGGGTTCTTGGGCACAAGGTCTGTCCCTAGTTGTCTGTTACCTGACCCTGAGGGTGACCCTGATAATGGAGGATATTGGAGTGGGAAATTAATCAACTACTCAAGAAGGAATCTGACCAGGGCCTCAGCACAGGGTTAGGAGAATGTTATTTTTTTTTTTTAAAAGCTGTATTACTATTGGCCCTTTGGTGTCTTGACATTGGTTAAAAACTAAATTATTGGGGTATTTGAGTAACATGTATAGTACAGGAAGCTTTTAAGAGAGAAGAGCATAAATTACCCTAAGCGGTGAGGAAAACATTTTATTACAAATAAAAAGAAGGAGGATAATTGCTAGGATGAGAGTCATTGTAGGTCGATGGTAGCCAACTTTCTCATATATATGGAATTAAAGAGGAAAACAGATCTGAAATTTTGGGGTTGCTAACAATATCTTGGTGGATTTGTAAAGTGTGCTTAGAGTATATAATTTTCTTAAAATTTTTTTTAAATTGTAACAATGTGGTGTACCATTCAGGGTTAGGTATATAAACATTGATCATGCAGGTACCCTTGTGGATGAGGTATGCCCCTCCCTCCCTTAGCAGTTTCCCTCAAATGCCAATCCCACCCACCCCGCCACCACCCGTCACCAACAGTTTTCAACTGCTGCCAATTGCTTTCTTTTAGCATTATAATTGCTCAAGGTCAACTTATGTGTGAAAACATATGGAACACAGTTCTTTGTTTCTGTGGTAAATCACCGAGTATGATCAACCCAAATCCATCCAAGTTGCTACAAAGTACATATATTTTTCCTTCTTTATGACTGCATAATATTCCATTGTGTATATCTACCACATTTTTTAATCCAGTCCAGCTTTGATGGGCAACCAGTTAGTTCTGTTTTTGCTATTGTGAATAGAGCTGCAAAAAACATATGTGTGCAGGTATCTTTTTGGTAGAATGATTTGAGTTCCTCCGGGTATACACCCAATAGGGGAATTGCTGGGTCATATGGAAGGTCAATTTCTAGTTCTTTTAGAAATCGCCACACTGTCTTCCAAAGAGGTTTTATTAGTCTGCATTCCCACCAGTAGTGTAGAAGTGTTCCTTTTTCTCCACATCCTCACCAGCATCTGTTGTTATTTGTTTTATTAATGATTATTCTTACAGGGGTTAGGTGGTAACTCAGTGTGGTTTTGATTTGCATTTCTCTGATGATGAGTGTGGCTGAGCACTTTTTCATGTGTCTGTTGGCTGCCCATATATCTTCTTTGATAAATGTCTATTTATGTCTTTTGCCCACTTTTTAAAGGGGCTATTTGTTTGTTTGTTTTTTCTTTTGGCAAATTTGAGTTCCTTATAGATTCTAGATGTTAGGACTTTGTCAGATATACAGTTGGCAAATATTTTTTCCCATTCTGTGGGCTGTCTCCCTGCTCTCTTGATGGTTTCTTTTGTTTTGCAGAAGTGCGTTAATTTGATGAGGTCCCACTTGTCTATCCAATTTCTTAAGGTATTGGCCTTTAGGGTTCTGAATAGGAATTGGTTCCCAGTTCCAATTTCCATAAAGGTGTCTCCTGCACTTTCTAAGATTCTTATTGTATGAGGTTTTACGTTTAGGTCTTTGATCCATTTAGAGTTAATTTTTGTGTATGGTGATAGGTAGGGGTCCTGTTTCAATCTTCTGCATGTGGTCAGCCAGATTTCCCAGCACCATTTACTGAATAGGATCTCTCTCCCCAGTGATTATTGTTGTAGGCTTTGACAAAGATGAGTTTGTTGAGAAACTGTGGCTTTGCTTCTGGAATCTCTATCCTGTTCCAAGGTCTATATGACTGTTCTTGTACCAATACCAGGCTGTTTTGATTACTGTAGGCTTATAGTAAAGTTTGACGTCTGGAAGAATAATATCTCCTGCTTTGTTTCTTTTGATAAGGATTGTTTTGGATATTCATGGTCATTTATGTTTCCATATAATTTTCTGTAATGTCATTTCCAGGTCTGATAAGAATGATGTTGGTAAGTTGATGGATATTGTGTTGAATCTGTAGATTGCCTTTGTTAGGATGGACATTTTAACAATGCTGATTCTTCCTATCCATGAGCATGGAATATTTTTCCATTTGTTTGTGTCTTCTTGGATTTCTTTGAGCAGTGATTTGTAATTCTCATTCTAAAGATCTTTCAATTCTCTGATTAGGAAGATGCCGAGATAATTCATTTTTTGTGTGGCTATTTTGAATGAGATTTTGCTTTTTATTTGGGTTTCTGTCTGCTGGTTGTTTGTGTATAGGAATGCAACTGTCTTTTGCAAATTTACTTTGTACCCTAAGACTTTGCCAAAGTCCTTTATCAGGGTCAGCAGGTTTTTGACAGATTCTCTTGGATTTTCAAGGTATAGGATCATATCATCAACAAAGAGGGATAACTTGACTTCCTCTTTTCCTAATTGGATACCCCTGATTTCCTTCTCTTGTCTAATTGCCTGAGCTAGGGCTTCCAACACAATATTGAACAAGAGAGGTGAGAGTGGGCAGCCTTGTCCTGTTCCAGTTATCAGGGAAAATGTTTCTAATTCCTACCCATTTAGCAATATGTAAGCAGTGAGTTTTTCATAGATGGCATTTAGAATTCTGAGGTATGTTCCCTCTGTACCTAGGTGTTTGAGGGTTTTTATCAAGAAGGGATGCTGGATTGAATTGAAAGCTTTTTCTGTATCTAATGAGATAATCATGTGGTTCTTATTTTTACATCTGTTGATATATTTAATGACATTTATGGTCCTGCGAAGTTGAACCAGTCCTACATATTGGGGATGAAGCCTACTTGGGCATGGTGAATGACTTTTGAGATGAGTTTTTGGATCTGATGTCCTAGAATCTTGTTGAGGATTTTTCCATCTATGTTCATAAGGGATATTAACCTGTAGTTCTCCTTCTTTGTTGCATCTTTACCTGGTTTGTGCATCAATGTAATTTTAGCTTTGTAAAATGATTTGGGGAGAATTCCATCTTACTTAATTGCTTGGAATACTTTCAGTAGGATTGGTATCAGCTCCTCCTTTTACATTTTGTAGAATTCTTTTGGAAAGCCTTCTGGTCCAGCACTTTTCTTGGTAGTAGTTTTCGTATGACAGAGTCAATTTCCTGGGGTGTTTTCTATTTAGTGTCTCAATGTCTTCTTGTTTTAACATAGGAAGGTTATGCGATGTCAGAAAGTCCTCCATTTCATCTAGGTTATCAAGTTTGTTTCCATATAGGTGTACATAGTAATCTCTGACAATCCTTTGTATTTCTTTGGAGTCAGCTGTAATTTGGTCTTTTGTATTTCTGATTGTGCTTATTTGGGTTTTTTCTCTCTTTTTCTTGGTCACTCTGGCTAGAATCCCATCAATCTTGTTAATTCATTCAAAGACACAGCTTTTTGTTTTGTTGATGTTTTCTATAATATTTTCGTCTTCCATGTCCCATATTTGGGATCTTATTTTTGTGATTTGAATTCTTCTGCTAAAGTTTGGGTTTTGGTGGTTTTCTCTTTTCAGCTTCCTCAGGTGATTTGTTAGGCTCTCCACTTGTGATCTTTCCATTTTCTTGATGTGTGCTCATAGAGATATAAATCCCCCTCAGAGAACTGATTTCATGATATTCCAGAGGTTTTGGTAAGATGTTTCTTCATTTTCATTTGTTTCCAGAAATCTTTCAATTTCTTCTCTGATTTCAATGTTGACCCACTTGTTGTTCAGCATCATGCTGTTTAGTGTCCATTTCTTTGTGGGCTTTGGGGAAGTGTTGTTGGTTTTGATATTCATTTTTATTCCACTGTGGTCTGAAAATGTACATGGCAGGATTTTAGCCTGTTGGAACTTGTTTATGCTTGATTTATGGCCAAGGTTGTGATCAATCTTGGAGTATGTTTCATGTGGTGATGAATAGAATGTATATTCTGTGGTTGTTGGGTAGAATAATCTGTAGGTATCTACTAAGTCCATTTGGTCAACAGTCAATTTTAGGTTCTGGTTCTCCTTATTGATTTTTTGTCTGGATTATCTATCTAAGGCTGTCAGTGGGATATTCAAGTCCCCTACTATAATAGTGCTAGAGTCATTACCCTTTTAAAAAGTTTATTTAGTAGTTGCTTTATAAATGCTGGTGCTCCTGTGTTGGGTGCATATATATTTAAGATGGATATTTCTTGTTGATGGATTGAAACTTTTATCATTATGTAGTGTCCTTTTGCATCTTTTTAAACTTTGATAGCTTGAAGGTAGTTTTGTGTGATATTAAGATTGCAACTCCTGCTTTCTTTTGTGAGCCATTTGCCTGGAAACTCATTTTCCATCCCTTTGAGTCTGTGTGCATCCCTTATAGTGAGATGAGTCTATTGGATGCAACAAATAATGGGGTCATGGTTTCTTATCCAGTTCACCATTCTGTGTCTTTTCAGTGGAGCATTTAGTCCATTCACATTCGGCTAATTATTGAAATGTGGGAGTTTATCCCTGTCATGAGGTTCTTATATAGTTGTTATTTCTGTTTATTTGTTGTCTTTCCTTTGGTTTTTGGTTGATTCATGTGTGTTTTCCATCTTTTCCTTCTACTCTTGTGAAGAACATTGTTGTTCTTTTCTCCTTTTCTTCTGTGTTTAATGCTTTCTTAAGTGTTTCTTGTAGACGTTGTCTGGAGGCAGCATAAGTTCTTAGGGATTGGATATCTGGGAAAGATTTTAATTCTTCCTCACTGATGAAGCTTAGCTTGGCTGGGTAGGTTATTCTTGGTTGAAGTTGTTTTTCTTTGAGGACTTTGAATATAGGGCTCTAGTCCCTCCTTGCTTGTAGTGTATTGTGGATAGGTCTGCTGCTATTCTGATTGGTTTTCCCTGGTAAGTAGTCTGACCTTTCTCTGTTGCTCCCTTTAGAATTTTTTCTTTTGTGCCTACTTTATGTAGGTGAATTGCTATGTGTCTAGGGGTTGGTCTTCTCGTTTGATTTCTTGTGGGGTATCTCTTGTGCTTGACTGGTCACATCTCTGGTGAGATGGGGTAAGTTTTCTTGGATTACCTCCTGGAATAATTGTTCCAAGTTGTTCTCATTTCCCTTTCTTCTTCTGGGATACCAGTCAGATGTAGGTTCAGCCTCTTGATATAATCACACAGGCTTTTTTCTTTCTTTCTGAGTATTTTTTCCATGTTTTTTTTACAGATCTGGTTAATTCCATGTTCTGGTCTTCAAATTCTGAGATTCTTTCTTCAGCTAGATTGAATCTGCTTTCCATTCTTGTCATCTTGTTATTTATTTCTGGATGAAGTTTTAATTGCCAGAATCTCTGTTACAAGTTCTTTCAGTATTACATCTTGCCTTTCTTGAGTTTTATTCACTCTTTCCAACCATTCCCTGATCCCTGTCAGATTCTGGGGCTAGTCGTTGGTGACTTCCATTGTTTGGCCACCAAGGACTGATTTCTCAGGAGTTTTGTCTTTGGTAGACTTGAAATTGCCTGAGGCCTTCCTCTGACTTTTCCTTATTTATGACAGATCTCTTGGTTTTTTTCTTTAGTTCTGTTATTCAGTGTCAGTGCGAGAGGCTTTCACTGCTGATGTTTGCTCAGTCCTCTATTCTTTCCTGATTTGGGCTCTGGATTTGTTCCATTTTGAAATACGATGGTGGTTGGGAAGCTTTGCTGTCTCTTGTACTTTTTGAAATCTGAGTAATGTGGGGGATGGGGTACTAGGAGTCAGGTGCTACTTGCAACTTAAACTGTTCACTTATTGTGGTTTATTTTCCCTGTGATCCACTCCCCACCACCACTCTGTATGATGATGTAAAGCAGAAACCAACCCAAACAACAAACAATCTGCAATAACAACAAAGTGAGACAAAACAAACCACAACAACAGAAAAACCCCAAGAAAACTAAACACACACACATGCCTAGTACAAAGTGAACAGAGAAGAAAGACAAATAGACATAAGGGGGGAGAATAAGAAAAAGATAAAACAGAAAAAGGAGGGGAGGATTCAGGTGGAACCCACACCCCTTAAATTATACAAAATGAATATAAAAAAACCCCAGAAGAACCAAAGAGCAAAAACCAACAACAAAATAAAAAGATGAACACTGAATCAATCACATACACACATAAACAGAGAATGACAAAAGCAGAAAGAAATGGAGGAAGAAAAGAAAAAAAAATTTAGGAGGGGATGCAGGTCAAAACCTCACATACACATTCATGAACAAAGGAAAGATATTTTAAAAATAGATGAACTAACAAACAGAATTTTTTTTAAATCAATATTTTTTATTATGATATTGTGGGGTACACTTAAGGGTTAGGTATACAAATATGCTTCGTTCAGGTACCCTTGTTGATAAGAGTTGTCTCCCCCTCTCCAGACAGATGTTTACTACCATTAGTCCTATCCCCCTTCCCCTCCCTGCCCCATAGTTTTCCACCACTGTCAGTCATTTTCTTATGGTAGTACGTTGGATGATCAAGGTCAACTATATTAGTGAGAACATGTGATACTCAGATCTTTGTTTTTCTGAGAGGTCACTCAGTATTATAGACTCTAGTTCCACCCAGGTTGCTGCAAAATTCATGATTTTGTTGTTTTTATGGCTGCATAGTATTCCATTGTGTAGATGTACCACATTTTTAAAATCCAGTCCTGTTTTGATGGACAGCATGGTTGGTTCCAGGTTCTTGCTATTGTGAACAATGCTGCGATAAACATTCGTGTGCAGGTATCTTTGTGATAGAGTGATTAGAGCTCTTCAGAGTATATTCCCAGTAGGAGGATTTCAGGGTCATATGGGAGGTTGATATTTAGAGGTTTTAGGAATTGCCACACTGCTTTCCACAGAGGTTGCACTAGTTTACACTCCCACCAACAGTGTAGAAGTGTTCCCTTTTTGCCACACCCTCTCCAACAACTGCTATTTTTTGAGTTATTGATAATTGCCATTCTGACTGGAGTTAGGTGGTATCTCAGTGTGGTTTTGATTTGTATCTCCCTGATGATTAAGGTGGTTGAACATTTCTTCATGTGTCTATTGGCTGGTCGAATGTCTTCCTTTGTGAAGTGTCTGTTCATATCTTTTGCCCATTTTATAATGGGGTTGTTTGTTTTTTCTTTTCAGCACAATTGAGTTCTTTGTAGATCCAAGATATTAAGCTTTTGTCAGACCTGGAGTTGGCAAATACTTTTTCCCAGTCTGTGGGCTGTCTCCATGCTCTCTTGATGGTTTCTTTGGTTTTGCAGAAGCTTATCATTAATCAGGTCCCACTTGTCTATCTTATCCCTTATGGCCTGTGTATTTGGGGTTTTGTTCAGGAATTGGATGCCAGTTCCGATTTCCATGAGAGTATGTCCTTCATTTTCTAAGGTTCTTATGGTCTGAGGTTTTACATTTAGGTCTCTGATCCATTTGGAGTTAATTTTTGTGTATGGGGACAGATAGGGGTCCTGTTTCAATCTTCTGCATGTGGCCAGCCAGTTTTCCCAGCACCATTTACTGAATAGGTTCTCCTCTCCCCAGTGGTAGGTGGTGGAGGCTTTGTCGAAGATGAGTTGTTTGAAAAATTGAGGTTTTGCTTCTGGAATCTCAATTCTATTCCATTGATCTATATGCCTGTTCCTATGCCAATACCAAGCTGTTTTGATGATTGTAACTTTATTGTAAAGTTTGAAGTCTGGTAATGTGATACCACCTGCTTTGTTTTTTTTTTGCTGAGGGTTGTTCTGGCTATTCTTGGACATTTGTGTTTCCATATGAATGCCTATGTTGTTTTTCTAGATCTGAGAAAAATGTTGCTGGTAATTTGATAGGTATTGAATTGAATCTGTAGATTGTCTTAGGTAAGATGGACATCTTCACAATGTTGATTCTTCCAATTCAAGAGCATGGGATATTTTTCCACTTGTTTGTGTCATCTTTGATTTCTATGAGCAGAGTTTTGCAGTTTTCATTGTAAAAGTCTTTCACATCTCTGGTTAGGAAGATGCCAAGGTATTTCTTTTTTTTTTTTTTTTTGGCTATTTTGAATGGAATTGTGCTTTTTATTTTGGGTTTCTGTTTGTTTATTATTGGTGGAAAGAAATGCAATTGTCTTTTGCACATTTATTTCATATCCTGAGATTTTGCCAAAGGCCTTTATCAGTGTAAGGAGGTTTTTGACAGATTCTTCTGGGTTTTCAAGGTACAGAATCATGTCATCTGCAAAGAGAGAGAACTTGATTTCCTCTTTTCCTATTTGAATACCCCTGTTTGCTTTCTTTTCTCTGATTGCTCTAGCCAGGACTTCCAATTCCATATTGAACAGGAGGGGTGAGAGTTGGCATCCTTTTCTTGTTCCAGTTTGCAGGGGAAATGGTTCCAATTTTTGTCTGTTTAAGATTATGTTGGCTGTGGGTTTCTCATAGATTTCTTTTACTATTTTGAGGTATTTTCCCCATATGCCTGGATATTCAAGGGTTTTTTCAAGAAGGGGTGCTGGATTTTATCAGAAACTTTTTCTGCATCTAATGATATAATCATGTGGTTTTTGTTTTGACTTTTGTTGATGTATTTAATTACATTTATGGTTTTACAAATGTTGAACCAGCCTTGCATCCCAGGGATGAAGCCTACTTGTTTATGATGGATGATTTTTGAGATGTGTTGTTGAATCTGGTTTGCTAGGATCTTGTTGAAAATTTTAGCATCTATGTTCATCAAAGATATTGACCTGTAGTTCTCTTTCTTTGTTGGATCTTTACATGGCTTGGGTATCAATGTGATGTTTGTTTCATAAATTGATTTGGAGGGGTTCCATCTTTCTCAATCACCTGGAATAACTTCAGTAGGATTGGCATCAGCTCCTCCTTAAATGTCTTGTAGAATTCTTCTGGAAAGCCATCTGGTCCAGGGTTTTTTTTTGCAGGTAGTTTTCTTATTACGTAGTCAATTTCCTTGATTGTTATTGGTCTATTTAGGGTCTCAATTTCTTCTTGTTTCAACCTAGTCAGGTTATGTGATGACAGAAAGTTCTCCATTTCCTTAAAGGTTTTCAAGTTTGTTTCCATACAAGTGTACATAGTAGTCTCCAATGATCTTTTGTATTTCTTCAGGGTCAGATGCAACTTCATCTTTTGTGTTTCTGATTGTGTTTATTTGGGCTTTTTCTCTCTTTTTCTTGGTCAGTCTAGCTAGTGGACCATTGATCTTGTTTATCCTTCGAAGAACAAGCTTTTTGTTTCATTGATTTTTTGTATTATCTTTTTGTCTTCTATGTCCTGGATTTGAACTTTTATTTTGGTGATCTGGATTCTTCTGCTGAAATTAGGGTTTTGTGGTCTTGCTTTTCCAGCTTCCTTTAGGTGGCTTGTTAGGCTGTTAATTTGTGATCCTTCCATTTTCTTCACGTGCATTTGTAGGGATATAAATTCCCCTCTTACTGCAGATTTCATGGCATCCCAGAGATTTTGGTAAGATATTTCTTCATTTTCATTTGTTTCCAGATATCTTTTGATCTCTATTTTGGGTCCAAGAAGTTGCATGGTAAAATTTCTGTCCTTTTAAATTTGCTTTTACTTGATTTATGGCCAATTATGTGGTCGATCTTAGAATATGTTCCATACAGTGATGAGTAGAATGTGTATTCTGTGGTCTTTGAATGGAGTGTTCTGTAGGTATCAATTAAGTCCATTTGGTCAAGAGTCACATTGAGGTTCTGGATCTCATTGCTGATTTTTTGTCCTGATGATCTGTCTCGGGTTGTGAGTGGCATATTAAAGTCCCCAGTTATGATGATGTTAGGGTCAATATCTTTCTTAATTTTCCTGGAAGCTGCTTTATAAAAGTTGGTACACCTATGTTGGGTGCATATATGTTTAGGATAGACATTTCTTGTTGATGGAGTGAACTTTTTATCATTATGCAGTGACCCTCTGTATCCTTTTAAATTTTTGATCATTTAAATGGTATTTTGTCTGAAATTAGGATCATGACTCCTCCTTTCTTTTGTGTTCTATTCGCCTGAAAATTTGTTTCTCATCCTCTTACTCTCAGTCTGTGCATGTCCTTTCTAGTGAGACAGGTCTCTTGAATGCAGTATATTGATGCCAGGTGATATTTTATACATTTTTGCCATTCTGTGTCTTTTCAGTGGTGCATTTAGTCCATTCACATTCAGGCTAATTATTGAAATGTGAGAGTTTGTCCCTATCATAGAGTGCTTATAGAGTTGTTCTTCCACTTGGTTTATTGTCTTTCTTTTGGTTTTGGGGTTGGTTCATGTGTATTTTATTCTTTTTCTTGTACTCTTGTGAAGAACATTGTTCCTTTTTCCTCCTTTTCTTCTGTGTTTAGTATTTTGTTAAGTGTTTCATGTAGAGGTGGTTTGGTTTCAACGTAAGTTCTTAGGGACTGGATATCTGGGAAAGATTTTAATTCTCTCTCGCTGCAGAAGCTTAACCTGGCTGAGTAGGTTATTCTTGGTTGAAATTGTTTATCCTTTAGGGCTTTGAAGATAGGGCTTCAAGCTCTCCTAGCCTGCAGGGTTTCTGTAGATAAATCTGCTGCTATTCTAATTGGTTTTCCATGGTAGGTGATCTGGCCTTTTTCTCTTGCTGCCTTTAGGATTTTTTCTTTTATGCCTAATTTGTTTAGGTGAATTATTATGTGTCTAGGAGTTGGTCTTCTCATTTGTTGTCTTGCAGGGGTTTTCTGAATCTCTTGTGTTTGAATTTTTGCATCACTGATTAGATAAGGGAAGTTTTCTTGAATGATCTCATGGAAAGTTTATTCCAATGTGGTCTCTGTCTCCTTTTCTGCCTCAGGAAGGCCAATTACTCTTAGGTTTGATCTCTTGACGTAATCGCTCATCTCTTGACAGTTTTGTTCTATCTTTTTGAACTTGTTTTCTGTATTTTTAAGAGTTTGGGTTAGTTATATATTTTGGTCCTCAAGCTCTGAGGTTCTTTCTTCTGCTTGGGTAATTCTGCCTTCCATGTTTATCAGTTTGTTGTTTATTTTATTCACAGTATTCTTTATTACTGTTATCTCAGATACAATCTCCTTTCTGGTATCTTCTTGACTGTCCTCAATTCTTTTTAATCTCTCCATTAATGTCCTGATTTTTAGGTTTGTAGTTTGAGATCTGTCATTCTGGGGGCTCTTTACTGTTTGCATTCTGTAGTCAGTTTTTCTCAGTGTCTTCCCTTCCAGGAGTCTGGGAGAGACCCATATTCTTCTTTTGGTTTTTCTTCATTTGTGTAGATTTTTTTCTCTCTCCCCCTTCCCCTCCCCTTCTTTAATTCTGTTTTTCAGGGAACATGTGATTGCTTTTGTTTCACTTGTATAATCTCCTGTTCTTCCTTATGAGGGTACTCTGGCTTTGTTACCTTTTGAGGTTGGAATGTGACCTGCCGACTGTACTTTTCACAGTTTTGAGGTTTAATTGAGGGGGAAGCTGTGATTCAGAATCTATATGCTGATTCCAGCATCCACCGACAGGTGTATGAGCACACTGGAATGTATTTCCCACTGCCTTACAATCTGTCTGTGCAGCAGGGTGTAGCTTTGGTTCCTGGAGCAAAAGGAGGTACAAAAGAGGAAAACAATGGAGGAAGTGGGGGGTCAATAGGAAGTTAGAAAGAGAGAAGAGTGAGAGGGAAAACAGACATACATACCAACTAACAGGTGAAAAAGAGACACAAGGCTGGAGAGAAATGAAAAAAAAAAAACCAGGAGGAAAATTCCCTAAAGAATACTGGTAGCTACACAGAGATAGACCAATAAAATCATGAAACAGATAGTGTAAGCTAGGAAGCAAACAGTAGTGAGCAAAACATACAGTCAGAATGATAAAATCAAAGGTCAAAATAGGAGATTAGACTAGCTCTGGAATCTTTCCTTAGTATGTAAAGTCACTTGAGTTCTGATCTCCAGCCTCTCCACTTTGTTTTTGTTGCAGGCAGCTAGCCTGCTGCCTGGGAAGTCTGTGACACTCAGTAATCTCTGTTGGTTCAGCATAGGGGAGGGGCTTTGTCTCCTATTTAATGACGTTATCTTAGGAATTGGGGTGAAGGCTCTGATAGGTGGTGGGGCAATACAAATCTGCCTGGAGAATGGTGGAGGTGGTAGCTTCACTTTCACTTTCGGGGATGCTCATCTGAGTCTCTGTCAGAGGCACTGGAGATCAGCTGCACATCTGGGCACTGGATCCGGGTGGCACCAGCAGACTGGGGTGTAGGAGAGGGCTGGGCACTCCCTCTTCTGGAGCTGGAAGCCTCTGATCAGCACCTTACACAAGCCTGGGGTTCTGTTCCCTTACACGAGCTTGAGGTCGTGCACTGAGTGCCTCAGCCAGGGTGGGCCCAGGGCTCCTGAGCTCCAAAGCTCCAAAGGGCAGGTGGTGTCCTTGGGTGCCTCACAGGATACTTCACCCAAAAATGGGATCAGTCTCTCTGAGGGGCGGGTGCCCAGAGCCTCCCTGGGTGACCGTCAGCTTGGTGCTGGGTGCTGGGTGAGACAATGTAGCCAGGGAGGGATCCGAGACCCAGGACTCCCAAGGAGGCGGGAGTCACATATAGTGGAGCAGCCGCAGCTGGGGGCCAGAATATCTGGCTTTGTGTGGGACCAAAGGTCCCCGGACCTTGTACCAGTGTGGCTGGTGGTGGGCAGGGGGCTGCAGGAAGAAAATAAGAGCCCTTTGGGGAACTCACATTTGAAGAGTCTCACAAATCCACCTATGCCATTGCCATCTTACCGGAACCTCCAGAAAATTTTTAAAATTAAAAAATAATTGAAAAATTTAAAAGAACAAAACAGAACAAAACAAAAAACAAAAAATAAAGACAAAAAAACCTGTCCTCTTGTGGCAGGCTCTTAATTGTTTCACTAATCAGATCTCTCCTGCATAGCTACCTCTTTCACTCTCACCTCAGGGAAAGAAACAGGGAAGGAGGAAGGGCAGTGGAGGTAGGTGGGGCTGCAGTCCTCCCCTTCCACTCTTGTATGGTCAGGGAGATCTCTGGTAGGGATGTACAGGATAGTTTCTTCCCCAGGTATGTACTCTCATGGGGTTACCCCAGCCAGGCCTATCCTGGAATGTGGTTCTCCTATTGTGACTGATGTCCAGGCTCCATCTGAGTTTGTCCCTCTCAATCATGACCAAGCTGTGTGGGTCTGACATTCAGAGGATTGCTGGGGAAGAGGGGGTTTATATTAGCCCTGGATTTACCACTGATCTCTTTGGAGTTCTTCCTCATTCTTTTCTGGCCACACCCTTTGTCCCACGCTGGATCAGGGTAGGGGATGAGGTGCCTGGAATTCAGCATCTATGCCATCCTTACCATAAGTGTAGCTTGTTATTTTCCCTCAGTAGGCAGTTGCAGGTCCCTCTGAAGTTTGTGCTCTCAGGATATTTCCTCTGGACCACGATCCAGCCCTGAGTAGTTGATCTGCCATTCACAGAGATCAGATCTCTGGGGTCTGTCTGCAGCCCCTTCCAGCTCCTTGTTAGGTCTCTCTCCTACTTCAATGGTAAGGATGTGCCTGGGGCAATAGTTTGTCTGTGTTGCATAGGTAATAGGAGGCTGGAGGGTGTGATTTTCTAAATGACATTAATATCTTGGCATATTTGTTGGGTTGAGGTGATAGGTCTGGCAGTTATGTTGTTATTAATATGAACTGGCAGTTCAATAATGTGTTAGTTAAAATCAGGAGTATTTGTGTGTCATTAAGGGAAAGGGAGGCTGTGGGGGGTGAGGTTGGAAAAACAGGGCAAGAAGATAGTAGAAATATGGTGTGGGTAGCAGGAGACATTTAAGAGTGGGTGGTCTGCTCTTGAGAGGGTGGAGGGCCTAAGCAGTATGTTACAACTGCCTACTGGGGGAAATAACAAGCTCTACTTATGGTAAGGATGGCATAGACAACAGTCACCTTGGCAAGATTTTCCTTTGGGCTTGGGAGTGTAGGGTGTATATTTTAGGGGACAGAAAAGCTCAAGACAGGGAGCTCAAGAAATGTAATAGATTCCCTCATCTCATGGAAGAAAAGCAGTACATATTCGGTGTCAAGTTGATCAAGGTTTCAGAGAGGCCATGTGCATTGCTGGGGTAAAGTTTATTGTTGGGTGACCTCCTTTCTGGTGCAGGGTGAAGGCATCTCCCATGGTGAGGTCCTGTGCCAGGTGACCTCATGTAGGATGTTGCACTGGGGTTTCTTTTTCAAGGGCTTTCCTGCTGGCTCATTGTGGGTGGGTCATGGGTTTTACTCTGTGGTCTCCTAGCAAGGCTAAGCCTCTTGTAAAATTTGAAGGCAAAAAATGACCTGAGTGTTGAACTCATAAATCTCTTTTAACTCAAGGAGTTTTGTCAGAGCAGCAAAGCTGAGGTCAGCATAGGTGGTCCTGCCATAACTGGATGAGAGTGCAGAACTGGACTAATATAGTTAGAGCCACAGAAATAAGCCAGATGATTCATATGCTCTCAACAGTCCATACAACCTCAAAAGAATTAAGAAACATCAAGGCCTGGGACCAGAGAGAAACCTACTTGGGGATCCAGATGTTGTTCTGCATCTTAAGTAAGTTTTAAGAGTACATTAGTTAATCCTGTTCTCTGGTACTTATCAGGAAAATGAAAGTTCTGTGAATGCCTTCTCTAAGAGCTCAGCACTGGGTATTTTGAGAAGTGAAATGTTTGTCCTGGTTACTATCAGTAACGTCTGACATTTAGAAAGAAACAAGGAGTGTCCTAGCAAGGTCTTGTATTGTGGTGTTAGCACATGTAGATTACAAATGATCTTGGTTTATATCTTGTGTATCCATTAGGCAAAATATTTCCCAAGTTCATTACTTTAATGGACAGCTCTAAGGCCAGGGCATAGCAGTTCAAAGTAGATGTGAGAAAGGGATATTAGTGTCCAGGGTATCCAGGCTAAGATGATACCTGAACATAGCTCATTGTGCTGCTTCAAATTCAACATGGATCAGGGACCTCCTAGTAAAGGAACTATAAGGACCAAGGTTCTTCCAAGTGTCTTCATTTCTGAGGGTTGGTAGAGCCATTCATCATCTACACACTCTCACTGCTGCTCATTTGGTCAACACCACAGGGCTCCCCAAGTCCAAGGGCTCTATGGGAGGATAGACTCCTCCAGGTCACGGCATTATGCAAGATTTAAAGGAAAAGGGAAGCCCCATTGTTGCAGGTAGAACATCCCAGGGGGCACAAATTGACTCTCTCCCATATTAAGGATGTTTGAGCAGGAACTGGAGGCTTGTGCCAGCAATCTCTGAGTTTTTGGAGCCCAAGACAGGAGAGTCATATGAAGGCAAAAATTTTAGGCCAGTTTCTTATAGTAAGACCCTCTCTCAGCAACAACAACAACAACAACCACATTCATGGTGTTTGTGCCCAACTTATGGGGTCTCTGTTTATCATCCAAGGAATGACAAACAGCTGGATATTCAGGGTCATAGGCTCAGGCTCATAGGCTCAAGGTCTGGTAAGTCCAGTATTGTCCAGGAATTTTCACTCTAATGGTATGTAAGAATTAAGTCAAAATGGGCAAGTTTTTTGTATCAGAAACCATGGACAGTTTAGAATCATCAAAAGTTGTTCAGAAACCACCACTGACATGAGAAGTTGCCAATGTCTCCACTGTCCAGGAGTCTCTGAAGCCCTAGTGGGATGGAAGGCTGTTGATTTAACATAAACATATTGTAGAGCCTTTTGTTGGAGGGGCCCATTAAGGAGGGCTGCTTTGCAGGTGGCAGCATTGGCCAGATTAAGTAAAATGTATATGGGAAATATTTGTCACCAGAAGCCAAAATGGAATAAAAAGATATTGGATGTGGATGTCCTTAGGGAATGAATCAAATAGATGTCCTCAAAAGAGAATGTTTAATCATGGCCTCCCTATCTTTTTATTTCCAATCTTGTCCCCATCCTGATGTAGATTGCATCTTGGTCACATACAGCTTTGGGTCCTATTAACCATCACGGTGGTGTCATGTCTGTATCCTGAAGTTGGTGGTTAAAGTTTAGATCTTTCCTGCAAAGACTATGATGGCCATGCTGTTGAGTGCCTATTGTTCACTTGGAAAAAAGTTTTTGTCCCTTTGAAGGTGAAACAAACTGTGGCAGATTTGCTGTTGAAATAGGCTTTGTATAGAACAAACTTGGTTATCTATAATAGAAAGAACTTACTGCTTGCAAAATAGAGTTAGTAATTTAATAATTCTGGGCATTTATTATTTACCATATTAAACAAAGGAAAAATAAGCTGTCAAATAAGGCATTGGTGAGAATAGTCACCAATTCATGAGTTAGGTCTTATATATAATGCATTTTAATTCTGAAGTCTCTGTGCTAACTGACATAAGGCCATCTCTATTATTTTAACTGTGAGGACCACAGGATCCCATTTGTCAAGCTTATCTGTAAGTGCCAAATACATAATTTAGTTTTATGACTTGTGTTCCAAGATCTGTGGAAAAATTCTGTGGCAAGGTGTACTATGATCATGGTAAATACAGAAAGGCATAGGTCAAGTGAGGCATGACTATTTTCCCTCTGTTTCATATTTAGTTATTTTCATAGGATTATAAGAGCTACCATGTTTATATTTAGAGCAATGTCCTGGTATAACTAACTTGAGCCCCAGTATTGATCCTTGTCAACTGGCGCATTTTTTTTATTATAAAGATGTGGGGTACAATTCAGGGTTAGGTATACAAATGTTGATTATGCAGTTACCCTTGTTGATGAGGTATGCACCTCCCTTCCCTAGCAGTTTCCCTCAACTGCCAATCCCACCATGCTGACAGATTCCCACGACTGCCAATTCCTTTCTTATGGTATTATAATTGTTCCAGGTCTGATCATGAGTGAGAACATATGGCACTCTGTTCCTTGTTTCTGTGATAGACCACTGAGCATGATCTACTCTAAATCCATTCAAGTTGCTGCGAAGTCCACATGTTTGTCCTTCTTTGTGGCTGCATAATATCCCATTGTGTACGTGTACCACGTTTTAAAAATTCAGTCCAGCTTTGATGGGCAACATGGTTGGTTCCAAGTTTTTGTTATTGTGAATAGAGCTGTAACAAACATGTGTGCAGGAATCTTTTTCTTAGAATGACTTGAGTTCCTCCTGATATATTCCCAGTAGGGGAATTGGTGGATCATATGAGAGGTCAATTTCTAGTTCTTTCAGAAATTGCCACACTGTCTTCCAAAGAGGTTGCACTAATCTGAATTCCCACCAGCAGTGTAGAAATATTTCTTTATCTCCTCATCCTTGCTAGCATTTGTTGCTGTTTGTTTTATTAATGATGGCCATTCTTACTGGAGTAGGTGGTGTCGGAGTACCGGCTCCAGCCTAGGAGGGAGGGTTAGGACCGCACTGGAGAATCTGGATGGAGAGAAGAGACCACTTGGAGGCAGTTCTTCTGGGAACAGTCTGATCAGGACTGAAGCCAAATTTTATTCGGACTCCTTCCAACTTATATACCATTTTCTATACCCTCCAGCAGTGTGATAATCACTTGCTGGGGGTGTACAAGTTCCATGCTTTACAAACTATGCATCACAAGACCATCACAAGATTTGCAAGTTCCAAGCAAACAATTCGAATTCCATGATGCCTGTCATGCTTCACAAAACCCACATTAAGGTCACAGGTGCACAATG
>NW_007256191.1:17645-18728 GCF_000164805.1 Carlito syrichta | reverse complement strand
ATTGACCTTTAATACTATGCTATATCCTATATTAAGCTAATACCTCAGTATTAATTCTTTTATAAATCTTATAGTAACAATTATATTTGAGTAATGTAGCAAAAGGAAACAAAACAGCAAGCATAAATTTATGCAACTATGAGTGTATATGTATATATTTTATCCTAACAAGTCTACTCTAAAAATCAAATAGTAGCTGTCACACTCTTGAACAAGGAAATGCATGGCCGCCATGATGGTGGCTATGGGCTGAAGCAGACAGAGTTTCGGTAATTAACGAAACAAAAAAAAAACATTCTGCCTGACTAGGGGCAGGGCGACAAAACTATTATGGTAATTTAGTTTCTAATCTTAACCCTAGGGGAAACAGCTTTCGGGAACAAGAGCTGGCTACCCAGTCTACCAGGAAATAGAAGTTAAAAAATATCTAGAAAGAAGTAAAACTTAGAAAGACAGAGAAAAATAATTCTGCTGTGCACTCTCCATCAGGCATATTGATATTTACTTATAAGTTTTACTGCCATGTATGCACACTGGTCACTAATCACATGCCAATATTATAGGTATAAGTGATATCCTATGTCAAAGGCAATCTTCCAGATGGGCCTTTACAGGCCTCAGTCATGTAGCTATAGATGTTGGCTCCCAACAAGATGGTATCTCAATGTGGTTTTGATTTGCATTTCTCTGATGATGAATGTGGCTGAGCACTTTTTCTTGTGTCTGTTGGCTGCCCAAATATCTTCTTTTGAGAAGTGTCTATTCATGTCTTTTGCCTACTTTTTAATGGGGCTGTTTGGTTTTTTCCTTTTGGCTCATTTGAGTTCCTTGTAGATCTTAGATGTTAAGCCTTTGTCAGATATACTGTTGGAAAATATTTCTCCCATTCTGTGGGCAGTCTTCCTGCTTTCTTGATGGTTTCTTTTGCATTGCAGAAGCTCATTAGCTTGATGAGGTCCCACTTGTCTATCTTATTTCTTAAGGTATGGGTATTTTGGGCTCTGAATAGGAATTGGTTTTCAGTTCCAATTTCCATAAGGGTGTCTCCTGCATTTTCTTTTTTTTTTTTTTTTTAATTAATCA
>NW_007256191.1:1719-17625 GCF_000164805.1 Carlito syrichta | reverse complement strand
TTATACCCTTTTTCGCTGAAAAGTCAAAAATGCAACAAAAAATACAACTTATAGGCTATAGAATAAATCTCAAACTCTTCAATAAAATGATAGTCCTAAACTGTCCCTTTAAATGTTATGATAAAAGGTTGCTCATTAAAATGGCTCAATCCTGCAGAACAAAATTTAAATTTTACTAAAGATAAAGGATATTTCAGAAAGCAGGAAGTTAATAAGCTTAGCTTGGTTCAGTCATTAGCTTTCAATTAATCTGGTCCTTTTAATGAAAGCAATAGATTCAATATTCAACTATATGAATAACTTACTCTTCCATACTATATGCATGCATATATAAAATAAACCTATATTTCAATACATATTAAGATATATACACATGATTAAATCTTTGAAGAGCAGACTACTAAAAATATATTTGTTACAGTTCTCAGGATATGAAAGTAACCTTTTACATATTTAACTTAATCTATCTGTCTTTCCCTCTTACCTGTCAAACTAGTAACGATTCCTAGTTTTAGCTTTGTTTCTTGTGTTTAAAGTAGAATGTAATATTCTGTATTTTCTATCTTTCTTTCTTTTTATCCTGGCAGATGACTCCATCACTGTGTTCCAAGAACTGAAGGATCTCCTCAAGAAGAATGCCACCGTGGAAGCTTTTATTGAATGGCTGGATACTGTAGTAGAACAGAGAGTTATTAAGGTATTTTATAGTGAAAAATTCAGAAAATAATTTTTTTTATTAAGAGTAAATGCTAGACTGATTGTAATCTTTTGACTGGTAGGGCAGGAGTGGCAGACTGTGTGTATAAAGCTTTGAAAACTTTTGATGCTCCATGAATAAGGCATCCCAAATACTGAAGTTAGGAATAAGTCAGATTTTAGAATATTGGTCATGGACTCTTTTCCATTTTTCCTTTCTTGTCCAAGGTCCACAAAATGCTCTGCCTTTTCTACTGGTCAATAAAGTCACAGCTGAGTAATATCAGTCATAAAAGATAAACTTAGAAACTGAAAAGATCTGGTCCCTTTCTAAAAAGCACATTTTCTTTTTTTTTTTTTTTTTTTAATTAATCAGTATTTTTATTATAGTTTTGTGGGGTACAGTTAAGGGTTAGGTGTACAATTACGTTTCATTCAGACACCCTGTTGATAAGAGGTGTTTTCCCAGCCCCAGACAGATATTTCCTGCATTTTCTAAGATTCTCATAGTTTGAGGTTTTACATTTAGGTCTTTGATCCATTATAGTTATTTTTTTGTGTGTATGGTGATAGGTAGGGGTCCTATTTCAATCTTCTGCATGTGGTCAGCCAGTTTTCTCAGCACCATTTACTGAATAGGTTCTCCTCTCCTCAGTGGTTGTTATTGGAGGCTTTGTCAAAGATGAGTTGGTTGAGAAATTGAGGCTTTGCTTCCAAAAACTCTATCTTGTTCCTTTGGTCTATATATCTGTTCTCATACCAATACCAGACTGTTTTGACTACTGTAGCCTCATAGTAAAGTTTGAAGTCTGGAAGAGTGATATCTCCTGCTTTGTTTCTTTTGCTAGGGATTTTTTTGGCTATTCATGGTCCTTTATGTTTTCATATGAATTTCTGTTTTGTCATATCCAGGTCTGAGAAAATGATGTTGGTAACTTAATAGGTATTGCATTGAATGTGTAGGTTGCCTTTGGTAGGATGGGCACTTTCCCAATGTTGATTCTTCCTGTCCATGAGCATGGAATATTTTTCCATTTGTTTGTGTCTTCTTGGATTTCTTTGAGCAGTGTTTTGTAGTTCTCATTGTAAAGGTCTTTCACGTCTGTGGTTAGGAGAATGCTGAGGTATTTCAATTTTTTGGTAGCTATTGTGAATGGGATTGTGCTTTTAAGTTTGGTCTCTGTCTGTTTGTTGTTGATGTATAGGAATGCAACTGTCTTTTGCACATTTATTTTGTACCCTGAGACTTTGCCAAAGTCCTTTATCAGTGCAAGCAGTTTTTTCAGATTCTCTTGGGTTTGCAAGATATAGGATCATATCAGCAAAGAGGGATAACTTGACTTCCTCTTTTCCTTTTGGATGCACCTGATTTCTTTCTCTTATCTAATTGCCCTAGCTAGGACTTCCAACACAATGTTGAATAAGAGGGGTAAGAGTGGGCAGCTTTGTCTTATTCCAGTTTTCAGGGGAAATGTTTCTAGTTTCTGTCCATTTAGCAATATGTTAGTTGTGGGTTTATTGTAAGTGACATTTACTATTTTGAGGTATGTTCCTTCTATACCTAATTGGTTGAGCATTTTTATTAAGAAGGGATGCTGAATTTTATCAAAAATCTTTTCTGCATCTAATGATATGATAATGTGGTTCTTATTTTTATATCTGTTGATGTATTTAATTACATTTATGGTCTTACAAATGTTGAACCGACCCTGAATCCTGGGGATGAAGCCTACTTGGTCATGGTGAATGATTTTTGAGATGAGTTTTTGGATCTATTTGCTAGGATCTTGTGAAGAATTTTTCATCTATGTTCATAAGGGATATGGGTCTGTAGTTCTCTTTTTTTGTTGAATTTTTACCCAGTTTAGGTATCAGTGTGATGCTGGCTTCGTAAAACGACTTGGGGAGAATTCCATCTTTCTCAATTGCCTGGAATACTTTCAATAGGAATGGTATCAGTCCTCCTTGTACATTTTATAGAATTCTGCTCAAAAACTCTCTGGTCCAGGGATTTTTTGTGTGAATAGTTTTTGTAAGACAGAGTCAATTTCCTGGGTTGTTATGGGTCTATTTAGTGTCTCAATGTCTTTTGTTTCAACCTGGGGGGGCCTGTGGGATGTCAGAAAGTCCTCCATTTTGTTTAGTTTATCAAATTTGTTTCCATATAGGTGTTCATAGTAATCTCTGATAATCTTTTGTATTTCTTTGGGATCAGTTGTGATTTGATCTTGTGTATTTCTGATTGTTTTTATTTGGGCCTTTATTCTCTTTTTCTTGGTCTTTCTTGCCAGGGGTCCACCAATCTCGTTAATTCTTTCAAAGAACCAGCTTTTTGTTTTGTTGATGTTTTCTACGATATTTTTGTCTTCTGTGTCCCACATTTGGGGTCTTATTTTTGTGACTTGGATTTTTCTGCTAAAGTTGGGGCTTAGGCAGTCTTCTCTTTCCAGTTCTCTTGGTGATTTGTTAGGCTTTCCACTTGTAATACTTAAACTGGGTAAAGATTCAACACAAAAAAGAACTACAGACCCATGTCCCTTATGAACATAGATGAAAAATTCTTCACAAGATCCTAGCAAATGGATCCAAAAATTTATCTCAAAAATTATTCACCATTATCAATTAGGCTTCATCTCCAGAATATAAATTCCCCTCTTTCATGGCATCCCAGAGGTGTTGGTAAGATGTTTCTTCATTTTCATTTGTTTCCAGGAATCCTAATTTCTGTGTTGATTTGAGTGTTGACCCATTCATTGTTCAACATTATGCTGTTTAGTGTTCATGTCTTTGTGGGCTTTGGGGTAATGTTGTTGGTATTGATATTTATTTTTATTCCACTGTGGTCTGAGAATGTGCATGGTAAGATTTCAATCTTATGGAATTTGTTTATGCATGATTTATGGCCAAGGATGTGATTAGTCTTGGAGTACATTCCATACAGTGATGAGTAGAATGCATATTCTGTGCTTTTTGGGTGGAATAATCTGTAGGTATCTATTAAGTTCATTTGGATGAGTGTCAAGTTTAGGTTCTGGATGTTGTTGATTTTTTGCCTCAGTGATCTATCTAGGGCTGTTAGAGGGCTGTTAAATCCCCTGCTATAATAGTGTTAGAGTCAAAATCTTTAAAAAATTTTCTTAATAGTTGCTTTATAGATGCTAGTGCTCCTGTGTTGGGTGCATATATGTTTAGAAGGGATATTTATTGTTGATCAATTTTACCTTTTATCATTATGCAATGTCCTACTGCATCTTTCTTAATTTTTGATAGTTTTAAGGTTGTTTTGTCTAATATTATATTCGCAGTTCTTCCTTATTTTGTAATCCATTTGCCTGAAACTCATTTTCCATCATTTAACTTTGAGTCTATGTGTGTCCCTTGTAGTGAGATGAGTCTCCTAGATGCAGCAAATAATTGGGTCAGTTTGCCATTCTGTGTCTTTTCAGTGGTGCATTTGGTCCATTCACATTCAGTATGATTATTAAAATGTGATTGTTTATCCCTGTTAAGAGGTTCTCATAAAGTTTTTTCTTTGTTTGCTTGTATTCTTTTGGCTTTGGGATTGACGTATGTGTGTGTTTTCAAGTTTGTTGTTGCGCTGTATTCTCTGTTGATTCTGTGCTCTTCTGTTCTTTTTGGAAGTGTGTGGTCATTTTTTTCCCCTTTCTTCTGTGCTTAATAGCCTTTTAAGTGCCTCCTGTAGAGTTAGTCTGGAAGCTGCACAATCTCTTAGGAATTGGATGTCTGGGAAGAATTTTAATAATCCATCACTGATGCAGCTGAGCTTGACTGGGTAGGAAATTCTTGGTTGAAATTGTCTATCTTTGAGGACTTTGAATATAGGGCTACAGTCCCTTCTTGCTTGTAGTGTTTTGCTGATAGGTCTGCTGTTATTCTGATTGGTTGTCCCTGGTAGGAATACTGACTGTTCTCTCTCTTGCTGCCTTTAGGATTTTTTATTTTTTGCCTGCTTTATGTAGGAGAATTGCTATGTGTCTAGGGGTTGATCTTCTCATTTGATGTCTTGTGGGGTTTCCCTGTTTCTCTTGTGCTTGGGTGGTCACATCTCTGGTGAGATGGGAAAAGTTTTCGTGGATTGCCTCCTGAAATACTTGTTCCAAGTTGTTCTCCATTTTCCTTCTTCTGGGATACCAATCAGGCATAGGTTCAGCACATCTCTTATAGACTTTGTTCTTTCTTTCTGAGTCTTCTTTCTATGTGTGTTTTTTTTTTTACAGATCAAGATAATTCTATGTTCTGGTCTTCATGTTCTGAGATTCTTTCTTCAGCTAGATTAATTCTGCTTTCCATGTTTGTCATTTTGGTTTTTATTCCCTGGATGATATTTTTTTGGTCAAAATCTCTGTTACAAGTTTTTTCAGTGTTGCATCTTGTCTTTCTTGAGTCTTATTCAGTATTTTCATCCATTCCCTAATCCCTGTCAAATTCTGGGGCCAGTCCTTACTGACTTCCATTGTTTGGGCACCAAGATCTGATTTTTCAAGAGTTTTTCCTTTGGTGCACTTGAAATTGCCAGTGGTCTTCCTTTGGTTTTGACTTATTTGTGACAGAGCTCTTGCATTTTTCTTTCATTCTATTATTCAGTGTCAGTGGGAGAGGCTTTTCATTCTGATGTTTGCTCAGTTCTCTATTCTTCCCTCATCTGGGCTCTGAATTTGTTCTATTTTTAAATAAGATAGTAGATGGGAAGCTTTGCTTTCTCTAGTATTTTTTAAAATTCAAATAAAGTAGGGGATGGTGCTCTATGATGCAGAAAACCCTTGCAAATTACAATGTTCATTTATTGTGGTATGTGTTACCTGAGACCCGCTCCCCACCACCACTTTATATGATGATGCAAAGCAGAAAATAATGCAAAAAACAATTGAACACACACTCACACAGACATACACACATACACACCCCAAAACAAACTGGAATAATAACAAAGTGAAACAAAACAAACATCAACAAAAAAACCATGAAAACTAAACACACTCACACATACCTAGCACAAAGTGAATAGAGAAGAAAAACAGAAAGACCTGGGAAAAAAAAGGAATTCATATCAGACCCTCACACATATATTGATACCTGCTCTAAACTATAAAAAATGAAAATAAAAAACCCAGAAGAACAAAAGAGTAAAAACAAATCAACAACATCAAAATTGAAATATGAACACTCAATCATTCACATACAAACATAAACATAAAACAACAGATAAAAGAAGAAAGAAACAGAAAAAGAAAAAAAAATGTGTGTGGGGGGTGCAGATCAAACCCTCACATACACATTCATGCACAAAGGAAAAATATTTTAAAAATAGATGAACTAACAAAGAGGTAACAATTTTTTAAAAATTAAAAAACAATTTTAAAAAATGCCTGCCCTCTTGTGGCAGGCTCTGTAATTGTTCCTCGAATCATGTCTCTCCTGCAGAGCCACTTCTTTCCCTCTCTTCTCAGTGTCTGGAGCAGGAAAGGAGGAGGGGCAATAGAGGTGAGTGGGGCTGCAATCCTCCCCTCCAACTCTCATATGATCAGGGAAATTTTCTCCAGTGGGACCATAAGGGATTGTCTCTTCCCCAGGTATGCACTCCTGGGGGTGCCCCAGACCGATCTATCCTGGAATGGAGTTCTCCTGTTGTGACTGACATCCAGGCTCTGCCTGGGTTTGCCCCTCTCAGTTATGGCCCAACTCTGTGGGTCTGACCTTCAGAGGATTGCTGTGGAGGAGGGAGTTTTGAGTCAGCCCCCAGACTCACACTGATCTTTGGAGTCCTTCTTTGTCCTTTTCTGGCCACACGTTTTGTCCCATGGCTGGTTCAGGGTAGGGGCGGGTTGCCTGGAACTCAGCACTCATCAGGTCCCTCTGAAGTTTGTGGTTTTAGGGTATTTTCCCTGGGTCATGATCAATTCCTGAATAGAGAGATCACAGAGATCAGTTCTGTTGCTCTGTGGTGTACAAGTGGGAGCACTTTCCTACCCTGCCTTGTAGATGGTGGTAGGGTGTCTCTCTTGTCCTCTTCCATTGGACTTTGCCTCTGGACTCCCTCTGCAGCCCCTGCTGCCAGTGCCCTGCCAGGCACTGAAGTGTGAGGCAAAGCCTGGAGCCGGCAATCTCTCCTGCAATGGTGATGTGGAGCCCGGGGCAATGGTTTCTCCCCACTGCTTCTTCTCTGGAAAACTTTTGTCCATTAAAAAAAAATGGCCCTCAGTTTCTGTGACCTGGAAAGAGCCAGGGACCAAGTAGAGAATCTGCAGCACTAGGGGCCTGGTCACTTGCTCACAATCCCTTACTTAGTCAGTCTCTCCCAACATTTTCTTCCCAGGAAGGGTTTTGTTGATTTAAAAAAATTGTGCTTGACTTCTGAATCCTGGGAATCACTAGGGTCCAATCCCAGTAAGCGTGGCACCATCTGCTGCACCAGGAGAGCCCTGGTCACTAGCTTCCTAGTCCTCAGTCAGTCACTCACACACCCACTCACCAGAATGCACACAAAATTTTCCACACACTCACTCACACTGGGACTCACATAGTCTGACTGGCTCAACCACCACCGTCCTGACTTATGAACTGGTGCATTTTATCAAATGCTAAAGCCAGTTCAGAACCAACTACATGGCTGTAGAGGCACAAAAGCCATTCAGTGTCATTTTCACCTTTCTGTGTAATTGATTCTTTTTACAAATTTTAGATTTCCAATTGTGTCAGTTTATAGACCTTCAATTTCCATATATACACATATATATGTATATATATATTTGTGTTTATTTGTGTGTGTATATATATATATATTTGCTAGGGGAAACCCCCAAAAACTTGAAGTTATCTTTTGGAAGGCAGGCCTCTTGTAGCACAGGTTTCCCCCACTAAGTTAGTGTTCTAGGAACCCATCAGCATAGTATTACAAGCTAGCCTTGTTGTGAGATGCTGCATTCAGCTTAGGTGAATTTTTTTTTTGAGATTCTTTCAACACCTTTGCCCATTTTATGATAGGTGATTTGCCAGTGCTCCTGCCCACACCGTGCTGAGCACTCAGCAATCTGTGACCAAAAATGGCATGACCCCCATGCCCATCCTTGTTATTCACCCAATCTCTCCCTGAGAGACTTTTTTTTTGTTTATTTTCCCAAATGAAAATATTCCTCACTGGGAAACTTTCCTGTGTGAAAGAGTTGAAAAAAAAATGACAGGAGCACAAAAAGGCATCAAAATCGACAAGTTCAAAAACAGTTTTGAGCAGTGGAAAATGCATCTCAATATGTGTATTGCATCAAACGGAGAGTACTTTGAAGGTGACTGAAGTTTAAACACACAAGAATAAATACACAATTTTGTATAAGTATATTTCTATTTGGGGGATTTCTCCTTATATATATTTATCTAACCCTCTTGCTCGTTGCTCCTCCTTTTATACTCTGTTTTGGGCTCCTGGATGCCTAAAACCAGGACTTCAGTTTCCTCTGAGTCTCCTAGCCCCTAGTGAGCCCTCTGGCATTACAGGAACAGGAGAGAAAGGTGCACCTGTGCAGAGGACACTTCTTATTCTAGGACTCCGACCCAGCTCCTTGGGCTGGCCCTGTATGTGGAGTTGAAGTTGCCTCTCCTTGCAGCACAGTGAGCCCTGGCCAAAAGCTGAAGCGAGTCCCTCTGCAAGGCTTGTGGCAGCCCTGACTAAGCTGGAGCATAGGAGCTGGGTTATGGAGGGCAAGTAGGTAGGTTAGATGGGTTCTGGGACTCCCTGTAGACTAATACAAGTATTTCCAGGGTGCAGGGCAAGGGGTTGACCCTGCTTGTTCCTTACCTGGCACCGAGGCAATTAAGGCTGGTGCAGTTTGCAAGGGTATGCCAGTCAGATAAGGAAGTGGTTGGGTGTGAACTTCATACGAGACTTTCAGGGAGAACTGTTCTGCCTCTAGCAAGGGCCTCAAAAGTGGTCCTCAAAAGTACTGCTTCTAGCCAGGGCCTCAAAACAGGACTTTCATATATAGTGATATTATGTAAGATGCAAGGGAAGCAAGAATGGACACTGGATAGGTAATATGTGGTCTTGGAACAATCTCCTATATTTCCAAATTGAGTAGTCCTAGATTGGATGTATTTGTTGCCTCTGTGAAAGCTGAAAACAGAGAGTAAGTCCATATTGAAAAATATGTCATGCTTACTAAAGTAAATATAACACATATGTATGGGTTAAGGAAGGATTCACTATTTCATCAAATCTAGGATGCTATCTTTTCTGGATTCATCTTTATTTATCTCTAAAATGAAGAAATTGGCAGAGTAACTTGATACTTTGATTTTATTACTTTATAATGAGAGAAGATCTTTCAAATTTTAATTTTGACATGCATCATTCTTGTGAATGCATGAAAATTAAAAGTATACTAAAAAATTAGTTCAGATATTTCCATGACAATAACTACTTCACTTCCACCAATCCTGATTTCAGAAATGTTAAAATATAAAAAAAAAAATACTGGCCACTGTGTGAGTTCAATAAGAATATGTTTTCTTTTGTAACAAAATGTGATTGGAAACACTAGTTATTTTACCAGAAGCTTTAAATGAAATAATATTTCTGTGAAGGACAATAAATTATTCATTTCCAGAAAAAAAACCCACTAGCATCCACCACATTGTTTACGAATCAGAACAATTCTCAACATTATTGAAGTTCCTGATGACATTCCTCCCTTTGCCACCCTATATACACTTGCTCCTTTCAAATCAGAGAAACTGCCAAATATGTACAGTGAAGATTGAGTTTGGTCTGTTTCTACACTACTTTTAATGGCTCAGCAGCACATGTGTTTTTCTACTGATATTTTTCTTACACATCTGGAATTTGTCCCTGTCGATGTGCAAGCTGCCAGTATTATAGGATCCCACTAGGAATGTGCACATGCCTCATCTGTGGACCTGATCGTATACTTGTATTCAGGGACCTTCAAGGTGAAGAAGAGAAAAAGGCACCAAAGAAGTAGCCCCTCTTAGCCTTGGATTTCACCTTCACCCACAGACTGGGAACCAAGGCACAGGAAGTCACAAAACCTCAGAGCTCCCTGATGGCTCTGCTGAAGATGTGAGGGGAGGCCCTGATGGAAAGAGGAAGGGGGCTTAGGCATTTGTGTAGTTTATGTCACTGGTTTCACCATGCTATGGAACATGAAGAAAAATAAATTCACTATAAAAAGGAAAGTTGTATTTCTTCAGTGCAACAGGATTGTCTGCACACCGTGGTACATTTTATTATGAATTTCCAAGATTACTGTACTCCTGGTTATTGACGTCATGGTCCCAGGGACCAAACCCTCAAACCTGATGATCCCAGGAGGATCTCCAGTTGCTCTTCTTCTCAGTCTGACACTACTGTACTCAACTAAGTGTCACCTCAATGCTCCCCCAGTAGACAGCAAAGAGCAACCAAACCTAATGTATAAGAAAACTGAAACTACACCCAAGAGTTTGGATTGTACCAAGCACCATGTCTCAGACAATCACAGCACCTGGACATCCAGTCATCAAGCCTTCAGGGTATCTCTCGTGTCTGGCTATGAATGCTGCCTGCACTTTGCACAGAGCCCATTGTAATCCTGAAGGCTGCTCATATGTTGGGCACATATACACGAGTGCTACACTGCCACAGGTGCACACTACATCAGTGCACGGCTGAAATAGAGAAAGAGATTTCTTATGGTTAAAACTGTCCCACAACAGACCCTACCTCCTGGCTTTTAGGAGTCCCTGCTCCAAAGCAGACTGGAGAGCCAGGACACTGCAGATGATGCTGATTATGAGGTAAGACAAGCTGACTCCTGAGGGATCTCAGAAATGCAGCTTTGGAGCTACTCAAGGACTTTCTAGGGGCACAAGGCCCTCATGGGTGATCACTTGGCTGATCCCTACAAGAGGTACGTGCTTGTTTATTACCACAGTTGTCTTACAAGGAATTCAACAAAACACAAGTACCTATCAGTAGGGGTTTGGTAAATCATCTTTAGATTGTCACAAAAGGGAAGCTAAAAAACCAAACAGTCTTTCTGCCTCAAAACTACCACTCAGAAGACAATAAAATGCTAACAGCATATTCTAGACTAAAGGATAAGGAGATGTGACAATTAACTGTGACTCACAACCTAGATTATAAACAACCTTGAAATATATCACTAAAGCCGGGCTCGGTGGCTCAGCCTGTAATCCCAGTACTTTGGGAGGCCGAGATGAGTGGATTACCTGAGCCCGTGGATTCGAGACCCGCCTAGGCAACTTGGTGAGACCTCACCTCTATAATAAATAAAAAATTAGCCGAGCGTGGTAGCTCGGGCCTGTAGTTCCAGTTACTTGGAAGACTGAGGGGGAAGGATTGCCAGAGCCCAGCAGGTCGAGGCTGCAGTGGCTGGGAGTGACCACTGCACTCCAGTCTGGGCAACTGAGTGAGACTCCAACTCAAAGTTAAAAAAAAAAGAGATACATCGCTGGGACAAGTACATCACTGGGAGAGACTGACTCCATGCTGTACGTTGCATGACAGTGCTGTGTCAGCATCTCATTTCCAGAATTAACCATAGCCATGGAAGCAGAGGTCCATGTTCTCAGGACACATGAAGGATTAGTGGAGACGTGCCAGGACAGGGGATCAAATGACTCGGCCAGGACCATCATCTGTCAGATCCATGTGTGTGTGCATGTTGAATGACTCAGTCCTGTCTACACATTAGGATACATCAAGAATTTATCCGTGTCAAATTCATGTGTGTGTACCTACTGAGTGACTCTCAGTCCTGTCTACACATTAGGGTATACCTGGACCTTCATGCATGTGTTAGATCCTCATGTGTGTGCATGTTGAGTGAGTCTCAGTTTTCCCTACACATTAGGATACACTGGGTCATGTGAAGCGGCCTGTTGCTCCAAGTTCCCCAAGACATGTTGCTAGAATTTATGAAGATGTGTCTAGGTGCGAGTATTTCCTAAACTTCCAGGTGATTACAAAGGGACCAGCAAGGTTAAGTGATGATGGTAGACATGAACTCATAGAGCCCCTTAACTAACTCTGACTGTCTCTTCCTTCCCACCTCCCTGCCTGCTCTGTCTGCCTTGGAAGGAAGGGATTGCTCATCCTACAGCTAGGCCCACATGGTAGTGACATCACCCCACCATCATCCATAAAACTGTGTGGAGCAGGAACATCCACAACTGGAAGTGAAACGCTTGGACTCAGACACTTGGTGGCTGGAAAATCACTTCACTCTGAACTCAGTTTTCTCCTGAGTGGATGAGATGTGATTTAATCTGCCTACCTACTTTGTGGGCTGTTGTGAGGTACATGGGAAATGAATACAATGTGTGTTGACACTGGAGATACACCGTGTAAATACAAGGACCTCTAGGACCACCTGGACCAGCAGAGACAAATCTCCAATACTCCAAGTGGGAAGTAGCAGCTTGGAAAGTCACCCAGAGCAACCCACTATAGCCCAAGGATGATGACTGCTAAATTAGACTGTGTGAGTCAATTAGCTATTTTTAAATAAGCAAACAGGCAATGATGTTTCCTCTACAACTGGTTGAGATGTCATTGAAAACAGTTCTTCATACTGGATACATAGTACATCCTCAAAACATTTGTATGGAAGAAACAAACGAAAGAAAGAAGGAATGTGTGAAAGATGAGGGGAGGAAAGAATGGCTCACCGGGATAAAGCTGTTCTCAACACCTGTGAGTAACAAACACACTGCCCTCTCACTGGACAGTTGCCACTGAAGCTCTCTGTGAAGATGTTGAACATGTCTGCAGAGGTGATGCCCTTGACTCTCTTATGAAGACAGCCAAAAAGGATCATCATGGCATGCCTCCTTATCTAATCACCTGTGTTCCTGGAACCACAGCCCCTACCTGGCTCAGAGAGTGAATCCACACATCCTGCCAGGCTGTGATTTAGACTCAGGATCCTCAAGAAAATATAGCTGCACCCACCCCACCCCCACAGCTCACATGTGTGAGGAGCCAGTGCCCTTGTAGAGGTTGGAAGAAAGGGCCTTTTCCTTCAGGCAGAAATGGGTCAGACTAGTATGACTGCAAAGCATCGGAATAGAGTGCAAGCCTAATGATATACCACACCCTCAGTTCTTAGTGGCGTTTGTAAAGTGAACAACTTACATAAGCTTGCAGGGCAGCCCTATGGGCTATTGTCACAGAGAACTCAGACTTCAGTGTTTCCACCCTGCTGCCCCAGGCCTACAGCAACTCACGCTTTCACTGTACCCTGGAAGTTTGGCTACCACTTCCACCAGGCAGACAATCTTGTCCTGTCTTAAGCTACTTATCTGCTCTGCCCTGGGTACCTTTTCCCTAGAGAAGATCTTCGGATTAAATGAAGCCTTCACCCTATTGTTACAAAGCACAGCATACCTGCCTCCTGCACATTGTCTTCATCTGACTGAGCTACAGGGCAAAGATGATGATTGCGTTGAGACCAAACAGCCCCACCAAGCCTAACCAGGACCCGTCCTGACCTTGCAGGTTACACTCTAGTTCACATCCTCACATTCTCACAGGCCACCATACTCTGTGGCACTATTAGATTCATGGAAGAGGGAGAGATGGGGCTGGGTCCTAGGTCCATGACCTCTCCAGAAAGGGGATTCCTATGGGAGTGAGGACAGGAGTGTCTTCCTTGTCCTTTGGAAAGGAGCCTCTGTGGGTAAAAGGGCAGACACCATGGGCCCTGACAGTCTGTGAATCACCCAGGTAGAAGCTGGGTCCATAACTTCTTCCTGGTCAGGATATCCCAATCCTTCTTGCCCCTTCCCTCCTCCAAACTTTATCTTCACTGCTGATCCCAGTGAGGGTCCCCTCCAGTGAGAATCTCAGTCAAATTCCTTTCCCTCATCCTCTCCCCAGGTGTCCCCCACTGGTTGTATCCTTCTGCACTCACCCTGGACTCTTCCTTAACTCATCTGCATAGTCACAAGGGCCCTCTCAGACCTCACAGGCAGACTGGCCAGCACTGTCCCTGGGGCACCCCTTTTCCCTACAGCACCACAGAGGACACTGAGGATCTGTGTGGACAGCTGTGACTGACCTCTCATCCTCTGAGTGGCACAGTGGGGCCTGTAACAAACACATCTCTGAGGGCTTAGAAGGAGGGGACATCCCAGCCAATAGGCAGCCAGGAGTCCCCATAGCCCAGTAAATGTGACTAGACTTGCTTGTCCTTCCTAACTCCTGCCTCTGTGGGATCTGCCTGTGGGCCACGATTACATCTCTCCAGCCTTTGGTGACCTCTTGTCTTTAAACACTCCCAACTTTTAAACCTCTCCAGTCCTTGGTGACCTATCAGCTTCATGTCCTAGGCCTATTCTTATGTCTTTTTCCATGTGATACATCTATATTCCTTCTATGTCGATGAGTGAGAATTCTGCTGTGTTAAGAGTCGTTCCCTCTCCTGCCATGGACTACTTACTCATTGTTCATCTCTGCCAGGAAGGGCTGTGAAGTGTTCCCGTTTTTAATCAGGAACTCCTTCAAGCTGTCTCCTATGTCTTTCAGTTATAGCTCCATCTGTCATTTAGAACTTTCTTCTTGGTACAAGAAGTTGTTGCTGAAAGCTTATCTTATAAATGACCTCGCTCTTCCCTAAAATCACCTTTTAGAAATCAAGTTGCTAGGTGTGCTCTCTACTGTGCGGGTTCCCAACTTCTAGGCCTTCACAGAAGAATGATATGAACATGTTCACATAAACTTGTGTAGGAGTTCAAACTATTTCAACCTCTGTGGAAAACAGTGTGATGATTCCTAAAAGATCTAAAAATTGACCTTCCATATGACCCAGCTATCTCCTTTCTGGAAATATACCCAGAGGAACTCAAATCATTCTACAACAAAGCTACCTATGCATATATGTTTATTGAAGCACTATTCACAATAGCAAAACAAAACAAAAAAATCCAATCGTGCTGCCCAGTGGAAGTGGATTGGATACAAAAAGTTGCACATATACATGATGGAATATTACACAGCCATAAAGAAGAGCAATATTATGGACTTAATAGCAACTTGGATGGATTTAGAGTCTATCATACTCAATGATCTATCATAGAAACAAACAACTGAGTACTGCATGTTCTCATTTGTAAGCAGACCCAAAACATTTATCGTAATACTGCAAGAAAGGGATTGGCAATAGTGGGACACTGCCAGGGGAGGGGAGGGGCACATAATACCAATAAGTGTACATGATCCTAAACTAGGCAAAGTGAGGGCCAATGGGAGACCCAAACTTCTTGTGTATGATGACAACTTATGTACCTAATCCTGAATTGAACCTCACATCTTCAAAAAAAAAAAAATGAAAACATTGTAACATGCAAAAGAAGTCCTGAAAATAATACAGCAGATGTTGTGCATACACCCTGCAGATTAAGCAAGTGTTAACACCTATGTCATGTCATGTTTTCTAACTAAGGTGCTATGCATTAACAAAGGCTCTGTTTCCATTCAGCTCTTCTCCCTTCCCTCTGGATGACTTGTCATATGTACTGTCTAGTCACTGTTTTCCACACACGTGTGTGTGCCAACAAAACGTTGATAAGTGAAAAGCACATGGAGCTATTCTGATGTAAAATGAGGAATTTTAAACGGGGTCAGATGAGAAACCAAATGGGACTCATGGTCCAGGTTCCAACGGCAGAATTCTAGATCACCCCAAAGATTCATTGGAGAGGTGTGACTGTTACTGACTTTAGTCCTAGTGGCCCTGATGTTCAAGTGTCAAGGAGACCCTCACTCAAGGTTTATCCTCAATCAATACTTTCAACAAGAAGCTTGTAAACTAATCAACTAATCAAGCAATTATCATTCAGTTAATTGGCCCAAATTATACAAATATGAAGCTGCATTTTTAAAAATTTTTAATTTTAAATATGTGGGAGACAATTCAGGGTTAGGCATACAAATGTTCATTATGCAGATACCCTTGTTGATGAGGTCACGTTCTTTTTCTATATTAGGTCCTACAATATGATTTTGAACAGCTATATATAAGTATGACCTTAGAATTCTATTTTTTCTTTTCTTTTTTACTCTCTATTTGTATTTTATTTTATCTTTCTTTTATTGATAATCAATATTTTTTTATTATGATGTTGTGGGGTAAAGTTAAGGGTTACGTATACAAATATGTTTCATTCAGGCACCCT
>NW_007256191.1:0-830 GCF_000164805.1 Carlito syrichta | reverse complement strand
ATTTTTGAGTTGTTGATAATTGGCCATTCTGACTGGAGTTAGGTGGTATCTCAGTGTGGTTTTGATTTGCATCTCCCTGATGATTAGTGAAGTTGAACATTTCTTCATGTGTCTGTTGACTGCTCGGATGTCGTCTTTTGTGAAGTGTCTGTTCATGTCTTTTGCCCATTTTATAATGAGGTTGTTTGTTTTTTACTTTTCAGCACGTTTGAGTTCCTTGTAGATCAAAGATGTTAAGCCTTTGTCTGACCTGGTGTTGGCAAATATTTTTTCCTAGTCTGTAGGCTGTCTCCCTGCTCTCTTGATGGTTTCTTTGGCTTTGCAGAAGCTTGTCAGTTTAATAAGGTCCCACTTGTCTATCCTCTCTCTTATGACCTGTGGGTTTTGGGTTTTGTTCAGGAATTGGAGGCGAGTTCCGATTTCCTTGAGGGTATGTCCTTCATTTTCTAAGGTTCTTATGGTTTGAGATTTTACATTTAGGTCTTTCATCCATTTGGAGTTAACCTTTGTGCATGGGGATTAGGTAGAGGTCCTGTTTCAATCTTCTGCATGTGGTCAGCCAGTTTTCCCAGCACTGTTTACTGAATAGGTTCTCTTCTCCCCAGTGGTAGGTGGTGGAGGCTTTGTTGAAGATGAGTTGGTTGAGAAATTGAGGTTTTACTTCTGGAATCTCAATTCTATTCCATTGATCTATATGCCTATTCCTATACCAATACCAATCTGTTTTGATGATTGTGGCTTTATAGCAGAGTTTGAAGTCTGGTAATGTGATACCCCCTGCTTTGTTTTTTTTTTTGCTGAGGATTGTTCTGGCTATTCTTGGAAGTTTG
>NW_007256190.1:841869-856829 GCF_000164805.1 Carlito syrichta | reverse complement strand
GCTGGGAAACTATGGGGGGGAGGGGGAGGGGATTAACAGTAGCAAATATCTGTCTGGGGCTGGGAAAACACCTCTTATCAACAGGGTGTCTGAATGAAATGTAATTGTACACCTAACCCTTAACTGTACCCCACAAAACTATAATAAAAATACTGATTAATTATTAAAAAAAAAAAAAAAAAATAAGTGTAAAAATTGATTTATTAAATTTTGTACATATTGGTTTTAGAAACATTGTATTTGCTTAATTTTTGGGTCGTTGAAAGCATCTTTATGAGTTATAATAGTTCAAGTTGTGATAATAAAATTTTCAAATGGTACTTTTCCCATAATGATAGACTTTCTATTAGTACTTAGCAAAAGAGAAATAGTAAAAACAACAATAAAAACAGTGTTCAGATCAGATATTCTTGAACTATTTCTATAAACTCTTAGGTTCTATAACTGAAATTGTTAGTGGTATTACTTTCATTGTACTTTATATAGTTTTTATAGCCAATGACAACCTTCAGTAATTGTTTCAATTCCAAATTTCCAACAAGTATTTACAAGATTGTTGTAAGCTCACTTTTGCTAAAAATTTTGCTCCAACTACATAAGGTTGTCCTTTTCCCTGCCTCTCCCACACTACAGGTAATGATTAGCTGAGAACAGCTCTAATTTACATTGTTTCTTTGAAGAAGTTGTTAGCCATGAATGCCAGTGAAGTAAATGTTTAGAAATTATTGTTATAACATTTAAAAAGTTAATGTAGAACACAACATCAAAATGTGTGACATGACAACAAAAGATTCTAAAATAATTTTGTCAAAATGCAAAAATCATTATAAATGGAAGTCATAATTTTAAAAAAATTTTGAAAAGTTCATTCACTTGAAACATTTGGAATATATACTGGAAAGTATTTGATTCATTGTGTTTTTATTCAATTATGGTAAGAAAAGAGAAAAAAACTAAAGACTTTTCAACACAGAAATTGACATTATTATTGTTAAATATAATTTACTGAAGCTAAATTACTTAAAATAATTAAAACTTTATTAAGAAAATTATTGCAAATGCTGAGAATAATTTTTAATTATTTCAAATCAAATGACTCAGATTAAAGATCACAGATTACAGATGACTCAAATTAGAAAATGAAATTTTTTTTACTTAATTGAGTTAGAAAATGCCATACATGAATTAGAATATACATTTATACTACACTGTGTAACTTTTTAATAATATATAACCCATGATCAATGTACTTTTAAAAAAAATTTTTGATGCTCTCAATTCTGTTACAAATTGATAAAAGTATATTCTAAAAAAAAGTTAATCCTTAAAGAATCTCAGTAGCATTCACATTCTAAAACATTACTTAAATGTGAATATTTTCATGTAATAAAAAAATTCTCAATATTTTAGAATTGCAATTTACTTTCTTTCTTTTTACCTTATCTGTGAAATTTTTTAAAATTGTGATGGCTCTTGCCTGATATTCTTTCATTATCCATGATATTCTTTCATGGATAATGAAAGAATATCAATGTCATTAGAACATTTTTTAAACATTAAGATAAAAACACTATTTTCTGTTAATAAGTATGACAAAAAGTGGAATATGCTGCATGTTTGAACACAGAAAACAGCAAGGTAAGTGGAAAAATTTGTTTTAATAAAGAAGTCAAAGAAAGCATAATGGTGAAGTCATTTTGAAAATAATTGTAAATCAGTTTTAATTTTGCCTTAAGGGTAGAAAGATAATAATTGGAAAGTTAAATCTGCAGGGAAAAGGTACTTTGGATAGCAAAATATTATTTGGGAATTGTTTTCATTTGAATTATCAACCTTATTGTTTTCTATGATTAGCCTGGGTAATCACACTGACATTAATTAGGCTTTTTAAAGTATATATTCTATACTTACTGGTCTATTATTTCTGTCATGCACAAAAACTGCCATCAAATCATATAATACCAGCAAGGTTAGAATAATTCACTATGTTAATTCTTTTGCCAAAGATTCTAACAGTTTAATTATTTTCTTTTTGGAAAAATCTTTCATTCTAACAATGTTATTCCTCCCAATAATTCTAATTATCTGAAATTTGAAGTTGATTTTACACATTGATTAATACCACAAGCAATCAAATTCAGCTGCTAAAAGAGTCTGAATCTGTAAGTCATTAAAATGTATAATTCAATAGAGACTCATTTAAAAATCAAAAAGCGCAAACCTTAGTGTTTCTGTTTATAACAACAGCAAATTATGCAAATATAATAGTTTCAAATTATTTATTTTAGCTCCTTTATAAAATATTCTCTCTTGAAACTTAATTTTCAAATATATGTTTATTACATTTATATTTAAGAATGTCAATTTATCATCTATGTGATTATGGAGTTTGTGAAAAGAAATGCTGTTTGCTTCCACTGAATGTGACGTGTCAGGCCCTTGATCTTCATAAGGTTTATCTCACACTGCAGAGTGAGTTCGCCTTACTAGGGCCTCTAGTGTGGTAGGTATTATTGATTACTCAGCTTGATTAATATATTGTAGATCAATTTGATGTTGTGTGGAATATTCAAGTGGCTCAGATCTCTTGGTACTAAAAAATGATGGCAGCCAGAAGAGGTAATATAACCCTGGAACAAAACTAAATATGTATGATTATCTGTTCCATGCAAATTTGTACTGTTTCTAATTCCCTGTTCTGACAATAATAAAAAACAAATGCACTCACCAAATCAATGTGGCATCCCCATGTTGAGGTCATCACAATGTGTTGCAGCAACGACTGTATATCTAGCACAGCAGTTAGAACCGTTACCTGTTCGAGCTTGTGGTAACCACCAAGGTTCATCTGGTTTCTGCAGGGGCCAGACTGACATATTCAGTGGAGATATGGTGAGGATCATCATTTCTGTATCCTTCAAATCCTTAACAATTTATGCCATCTGCCCCAGAATGTATTGTTTTTTTAATTTATTATTTTGGCAGAGTGGTAGTTTTAATGTCTTCACTTTACCATGGGAGATCTTACCCTGCAGGCTAAGAAATCAAAGTGGGAGTTAAGACAAATACTAATAATTTCAATCTCAATTTTACATTTAAGGATTGTAAAATAACCAACAGGTGAATTCGTGACCCTAGTGGCTACAGTAAGCAGACACCTAGGTAGATCTCTATTCATTACCAGAGAAGCAGTAGCTTGAGTTATCTGTGTCCCATAGGCCTCAAAGTGTTTCTTTATTTTTACGCTATGAAGTTATTCAAATACATGACCGTATCTCTTTGTGGAAAGACTGGATATTCATTAATGGTGCTTATTCAATGGTATGGCTGCATCCTTCTAGGAAACCTGGTCTCCTCTTTTGTCAATAGATTCTGAATTTGAAAAGTGACTCAAGTCCACAAACTGGGTGAGGGACTTCAATGCTTTTATCAATGATTGCCTTCAGCCTTCTGATCTTCCATTCTCTATTTTTCCTTTTATGTTGGCATGAGTAGTTCCTTTGTTAACTCACCACCTATTTTGTTCCTAGTGACAATATGTCATATGAACCATTTTCTAAACTATCTGCGCATCAAAACTCTAACTCTCTAACCATGTCAATCACTAAGAAAATTAGATAGTTTTGATCTCCTAGTTTCTCACACTAAAGCACTGTTCTTTGTTCTTTATTGTTTCAGGGTCCCAACATCCACATTACTATCAGTGATTCTTGTTCTATACCAGTCTTTCAATCTTCAGAGAATAATAGCTTCACCAACCTTTTTAATGAAACTGGAGCCTCTCTAACCAGTGCATTCTCCATAGCTTTGATAAATGAGTACTCCTATCTGAAGGACTTCCCTGGGAATATAATCATCTGATGGGTCTTATATTTGTAAATAATATATCTATTCCAGCATGTTGACTTTCTTGATCCCATGATTCCCTTCTATCATCTACTATTGCAATTCTGGAATTTTACATACACAGGCTCTTGCTTTTTCATGCTTCTAGGAGCCATCCATGTAGTCAATTTTCACAAATTTCAGTAGTTTATACTAGAGATTTAAGTCATGTAACTTGGGAGAGAGCTTCTCAACCAATATATATTTTCGTATACAATCTTTTGTTCTGTCTCTCTCAACTATTATAGTCAAGTTGTTACATTATTACAATGTGGAGTTATCCAACATCACAAAGAGATTTGCAAAATATATGGCCATCAGGTGTTCTACGTTTCACTGAAATGGTGGGTCTTTTATGTCTCCACTTTAATTGGGCATTGTATGAGAGCTTGCCACTCTGCAAGGTAATTTCTTGAACCTTAGGCAAGCTCTGAAGAGCTGAGAGCTGGAGGCAGTCTGCTGATAGCTGGGACAATTCCCTCTTTTTTTTTTTTTTTTGGCAGAGTTAACTGAAGTTTTATTTTCTTGGAGGGAACCAAAAACAATTGAATTAGTTCTTAGCTGGGGGCACGGGTAAGAGGGGGGTACCCCAGGCAGTAAACTCTCCCCAGGAGTAGACTGAGGGTTCTTTAAGGGAGTTCTGGTAGCACATTTCACTCTTTACCACACATGAACTAAATATTATATCAAAATAGCATATAATTTACACAAATGAAGAAACCATCTAATACACTGGAACTAAGCAATAAAGTCAACTGGTAATTTTACTGTGCTAACTAGGTAATTTCACAATTTATTGATTGCTATAATAATTGCCAAAACAATAGGTTGTTATAACATTTTGAGACTAAGTAATTCCCATTATTATAGCACTTAAACTCCCCTCTAATAAAACACAGAAGCAAGATAGATGATCAAAGACAAAGCAACAGCACATCCCACTCACTCTACCACAAAGTTTGGTTTTTTGAACTTGATTTGTGACCTAAACAAATAATCGCTGGTGAATAAATAGCTTGTTAACTCCTTTCAAAACTTATACCAAAGTGATACTTTCCATAATACGAAATAACTTCAGAGCAGATAAATTAATTACAAAAGTAGAGACATATAATATACAAACCCGATCTTCTTATTATATTCAACTTGAAATTTTACACAGGCACAATATTAAATTGCTTCTTACTTTGTAAATACTTTCTCACTATTTAGTATATACCTGATTGTGAACCAACACCTAAGACTTTGCAACTCACACTTTAGGTATCTCTGACCTGAACCATTCCAATTACAGGGAACTTTAGACCTTTTTAAAGGAAAATTCAGAGATGAAGATGCATTTTTTTCCCTCTGGTACATGTGAACAAAAGAGCATGTTACACCAGCCACCATGAGGAGAGATATTTTTGGATGAAACTGACTCTCAAAAGCAGAGTCTAGAGAAAGAGAAAATGGAGTCTAGGGGTCATCACTGAGGTGCTGGATTGTCACTCAGAAGCTGCTGTCCTCTGAAATCTTTAGTAATTCAATAATACTTCAAATTATTTAGTATAGTTTGAACCCAATTTTCTGCTACTTCAACCAAACAAATAAAACTTTACTGATTCAAATAACATGATAATTTTATAAATGAAAGTAGTTACATATTACTTTTTTTGTCCCAATTACTTCATATGAATTTATAATAGGCAGAATTTTTCTCAAGGGAAAGAAATTAAACTTTAACCAGCTTAGAACAAAACCAAGATAATAAAACTAATAAGCAAACCATTTTTGGCTTGCAGAATTATCTGTGAAGAATAGTGGGGTTATAGACTACCTTACTCAGTGAAATATTATATAACTTTCTTATTTTTATTTCTTTCTTTTTGTTTTTCCCTATTTTGGCGTGTGTTATGTTGATGTTTTAAGCTAAGTCTTAATCGTGGCCACCAGTGGCTTCCAGGCATACATTGTTCAAGTTACATCACCAAAGAGGATGAATACTTTTCCCATTAGATTTGAAGATACTAGATAATAATTGTGGCTGACCTGAAATATTGCTACTCAAGTGTCAAGTGTTGAGAGGTGTGATGTAAACCAATTAGTAGCTACTACTCTTGTCCTCTAGTTGGAGTTGGAAAAAAATAATTCTCTCAAAAAGAGATTTGAAAGTATAAGAAATTCCAAAAATAAATGTCTACTAAAATGGTAGAGTAGGTTTTAGAATTGGTCTTACTCCAAGGTCTGGGCTTTTCTTGATAACGATTAAAAAACGTAGCTATCCACAATTCATTAAATTACCAGACTCATCAACAGAATTAGGATTGTAACTTTAAGGTAAATTTGGGTAAATTAAAATGAGATAAAATACGAATAAGTTTCTTCAAAACCAAACTCACATTCACCTGTCTAATAATGCAAAGGGTTACTAAATCTCATTTTGTTACTTAATCATTATAACATAATGATAACTTGCTTATGCAACAATAAAAAGTAATCTTTTTCCAAATGAACTATTATTTTAAATATTCAACTACTATTAGCAATAGTTTTCCAAATATACCTTGTACAAATCTTCTTTCATGTAAATGCTGCAGGACATTTAATCTCAGATGATAGTTCTTACAGAACGAATAAATGGAATACTTCTTCATGTGTGTCTGTGAAATTATTGAACCACATTTTATATTTCCCAAATTGGAATAAACCTATTATAGTAAAAGATATGTGTATTTTCTTTGCAAAACTTGATTTCTTTCCTTTGTATTTTATGCAAAACCATTATTGTGAGATTCTAGTGTTAGTATCTGAATGATTCAAATATAGTTAAACTCCAGGCTTTCTAACTGATATTAACATTTTTTCTCTCTGAATTACTAACACTTCATCTTTACTTAGTTCTCCAAATTTTCCTTATTTTTCAAATGCTCATTGTACTATCATTACTCTTGTGTTAGTAACTATATCTTCAAACTATTAATATTTCATCTAAAAAATGGAATGTATTTTCTTTCTAAACCCAAAGCTAATCATAAAATGTATCTTAAATAGAGTTCTGCATTTATATCAAGTTAAAAAATTCTAATTTGCTTATTGGACAGTGATAACAGATATTAAATATTATGTTATTTTAAAAGTGTACCCACAATTAATGCATTGAAAATGCCATTGCAGTAATACAGTTTACACTGGCTAACAATTCTCTACCTTTGTCACTTTCTCTATTAATGTTAGAAAAACTATTGCATGTACTCTTAGATAACTTCTAACCTGCTACATTAGTCATTTTATGTTAACAGAATTTTTAATTGATATATAATAATTGTACATATTTTGGGGTAAATGCCATTAAATTGTACATATTTTGGGGCACATTATATATACAATGTATAATGATCAAATTAGGATAATTGGAATATCTATCTCCTCAAACATTTGCTTTTTATGTTAAGAATATTTCTTCTTTTTTTTCTGGCTGTTTTGCACTGTACATTATTGTCAACTGCAGTCACCCTACCGAATTATTGAACCTCAGAAATTATTCCTTTGATCAAACTATATTTTTGTATTTATTAACCAAATTTTCTTCATCCTCTTTTTCCCGTTCTCTTCCCAGCCTCTGGTAACAACCAATAAACTCTCTTAGATCTATATTTTTAGCAACCACATGAGTGAGAACTTGTGATATTTGTCTTTTTTTTTTTTTTTGCCTTTCTTATTTCACTTAACATAATTCCATTCATGCTGCTGCAAACAAGTGGGTTTTTTTTTTCCTTTTGACTGAATAACTTTCCACTGTAAGTATATCGTATATGCGTTCTACATTTTCCTTAATCATTCATCATTTGTAGACACTTAGGTTGATTTCTTATCTTGGCTATTGTGAATAGCACTGCAATAAACATGAGAGTAAAAATATCTCTTTGGTATATGATTTCCTTTATTTTAGATATATATGCAGCAGTAGGATTGTTGGGTCTTAGTTTTTTGAGAAAACTACATACTATTAGTTTCTATAGGGACTGTACTAATTTACATTCCCATATAACAATGTACAAATGTTCCTCTTTCTCCACATTTTGGCCAGCATACATTTTTTTGTCTTTTTGATAAAAGACATTTTAACTGGAGTAAAAAGAAATGTATATATATATATATATTATATATAATTGTGCCAGGCAGGGCAAAATTACAACCCTCCATAGCCTCCAACTCCTGGTCTCAAGTGATTCTCCCACTTTAGCCTCCCAAATAGCAGGAACTACAGGCACACATCACCTCACCCAACTAATTTATTTGATCTTTGGAAAAACAAGATCTCACTGTGCTGCCCAGGTTGGTCCCAAACTCCTGGACTTAAGTGATTCTGACACCTTTGCTTTCCAAAGTGCTGGGATTATAGGCATGAGCCACCATGTCTAGCACTCTCATTGTGGTTTAAACTTGTATTTCCCTGATGATTAGCAATGTTGAGCATTTTTTTCATCCACCCTGGTGGCCTTTTGTATTCTTCCTTTGAAAAATGTCTATCAGAATCTTTTGCCCACTCTTGAACTGGATTACTTGTCTGTTTGTTTGATTTTTGGAATTAAGTTGGTTTAGTCCTTTTTATGTTCAAATTATTAATATCTTATCAGATAAACAGCTTACAGATGCTTTCTCCCATTCTTTAGGTCATCTCTTCACATTGTAAATTGTTTTTTGTTTTTTTGGTTGACTGGTTTGTTGTTGTTTGCTCTCAGAAGCTTTTTAACTTGATGGAATCTTATGTGTCTGTCTTTGCTTTTATTGTCTGTGCATTTGAGGTCTTCTAATTGTTTGCCCAGACAAATGTCCTAAAGTATTTTGCTAATATTGTCGGTCAGTAGTTTTATAGTTTCAGATGTTAGTTTGAAGTCTTTAAATAATTTAGAGTCATTTGTATATATGGTAAAAAATTGGGGTCTGACTTCATTTTCTGTATATAGTTATCTGGATACGAAAAAATGACTCATCATGTAAAAAAAATCCAAAACAAAATAAATAGCTTTTTTTCAACAGAAATAATTGAGACAAAAAAGACAGAAACTTAACATACTCTAAGTGACAAAAGTTAGAAAAAAGCAAACAATGAAAACCTGCCTAACAAGAATGGTTTCTTGACAAAAACTACCTTCAAAACTAATGCCAAAATAAAAACATTCCTACATAATCAAAATATGAAATAGCCTGGTATTAGTCAACTTTGTATATAAGAAATATTAAACAAGAGTATCTAGTTCACTACCAGAGGGAATGAGGGCCAGTTAGAAGCCCAAACTTCACCTGCATGTAGCCTACTCATGTAGTTAATCCTCACTTGTACTCTACAACACTATAATAAAATAAAATAAAATAAAATACTAAACAATTTCCTTCAGGTTAAAAGTAAGTGACATCAGATAGTAATTTGATTACATACACACACAACACACGAAAAAAAAAACAAATCTCACAAAAGTAAAGGTAACACTACTAGCAGAAGATTGTATTTTATATACATACTTTTAACTGATTTAAAAAGTTAGTTACATTCTATATATGTGTACACACACACATATATGTCATACACACACACACACACACACACACACATATATATGTACGTATATATATGCATAGCACATATCAATATGCAGTGGACCCTTGAACCAGAAAATCAGAAAAATTTACACCATTGAAGATACCATTATTATTACAGAAAAAGCGAGAAAGCCATCCAAGTCCAAACAATAAATTCCTGCTAGAGAAAACTGTGTTTAGATGTTTATCACTACTTTATAGGATTTATGATAAAGCCAATTAAGTAACTAAGTAAAAACATTTTGAAAATGGAAAAAAGGTGGAAGGTTGAACTGTGAAGGTTCACTTACATGAAAATTTTTTTGAGACTGAAAATTTGAGAAACTCAGACAAATTATATAGTGTAGAAATAGCAAAAGAAAACTGAGAAAAAGTTGCAGACATCCTGAATACATAAAATATATGTAAATACTAGTCTATTTCATTATTCACTATCATAAAATATACACATATCTATTAAGAAAATTTATAATTTGTCCAAAATTACACACACAGACCCTAAATGATGTTATTTTCTGTTTAGACAAATACAAACAGAAAGATGCAGTTATAATTGCAAATTAACTGTAGCACATACTGTGATAGTGAATTAATTTTTAGTCACCTCCTGTTACTATTGTGGTGAGTTCAAGTTTTTTGAGGATTCACTTTAAACTCCACATGATGCTAATTAACTCTACATGAACAGTTTGTCTCTCTAGTTAATAACATATCACTTACAGTTCTTGCATATCTTTGTTCATGATTAATGCAATACCACAAACCTTGAATAACACTGTGAGACCTAGACAAAGTGCCCCTAGTGGTGATGAAAGTGGTCCCAAGAAATAAAGTCAGGAAATTACATACGAAGTTGAATTGCTTGATATGTACCCTAGATTGAGATCTGCAGCTGTGGTTGCTTGACATTTTAAGATAAATAATTAAGTGTGTGAACCACTGAAGAAGGAGGAGGAGGAAGAAGATGGGGAGGAGGAGAAGGAGTAGGAGAAGGAATTTGTGAATCTGTCATTTCACCTATGCTAGCAGGTATCAAAGCCTTAAACTTTTTGCAAAATATCTTCTATCTTGATTTGAAAATGCAGCTTTTATGTGAGTGCATGCTTGTTTAAAGAAAGATATACCTATAAACTTTCATATGATTACAGAAAAAGCAACATCATTATATGACAAACTTAAAGCAAAAGAAAGGTGAAAGATTTAAAGCTGGTTTTTGACAGATTCGCTTGGGATTTCAAGGTATAGTATCACATCATTTGCAAAGAGGGATAGCTTAGCTTCCTCTTTTCCTATTTGGATACCCCTGATTTCCTTCTCTTGCCTGATTGCTCTAGCTAGGACTTCCAATACTATGTTTAACAGGAGAGGTAAGAGTGGAAATGCTTTCTTGTCCCCATTTTCAGAGGAAATGTTTCCAACTTCTGTTCATTTAGCAATATGTTGGATATGGGTTTATCATAGATGGCTCTTACTATTTTGTGGAATGCTCCTTCTGTGCCTAGGTGCTCAAGGGTTTAATGACTTTGGTAAAGTCTCAGGGTGAAAAATCAACATGCAAAAGAGAGTTGCATTTTTATACATCAACAACAAACAGGCAGAGAATCAAATAAAAAACACAGTCCCATTCATAATAGGCACACACACACACACACACACACACACACATACACACAAACCCAAAACAAAAACAAAAACAAAAATCTTTGGCATCTTCCTAACCAGAGAAATTAAAGACCTTTACAAAAAAACTATAAAACACTGTTCAAAGAAATAAAGGATAACACAGGCAACTGGAAAACTTTTCCATGCTCATGGATTGGAAGAATCAATATTGTTAAGATGTCCATCCTACCAAAGGCAATCTACAGATTCAATACAATACTCATCAAATTACCAACATCATTCTTCTCAGACCTGGAAATGACAATACAGAAATCATATGGAAACAAAAAAGACCACAAATAGCCAAAATAATCCTGAGCAAAAGAAACAAACCAGGAGGTAACACATTTCCAGATTTTAAACATTATTATAAGGCTACAATAATCAAAATAACCTGGTATTGGTAAAAGGACAGGCATATAGACCAATGGAAGAGGATAGAGATTTCAGAAACAAAAATTCAATTTCTCAACCAACTCATCTACAAATCCACCAAGAATAACCACTAGAGAGAGGAGACCTTATTCATTAAATGGTGCTGGAAAAACTGGTTGATTGCATGCAGAAGAATGAAACAGGACACTTACCTATCACCATACACAAAAATCAACTCTAAATAAATCAAAGGCCTAAATGTAAAACTTCATACCATAAGAATCTTAGCAAATACAGGACATACCCTTATGCACATTGGAATAGCTAACCAATTATTGATAATAACACCAAAATTGTTTGCCATAAAAGATAAGATAGACAATTGGGTCCTCATCAAATTGAAAAACTTTTGCAAAGCAAAGAAACAATCCCGAGAGTGGGGAGACAGTACAATCCAGAGAGTGGGAAGACAGGCAGAATGGGAGAAAAGAAAAATTTGCTAACTGGGTATCTGACAAAAGCCTAGCATCCAGGAACTACAAGGAACTCAAACAAGTCAAAATAAACAAAACAAAGCAAAACAACACAAAAAAGTCTTATTAAAAAGTGAGCAAAATACATAAATAGATGCTCTCAAAGACATATGAACAGCCAAAAGATCTATGAAAAAATGCTCTGCCTCACTAATCATCAGAGAAATGCAAATCAAAATCACATTGAGATACCACCTAACTCCAGTAAGAATGACCATCATCAATAAACCAAAAAATCACAGATGCTGGAGAGGATGCAGGGAAAAATAATGCTTCTACATTGTTGGTAGGGATGTAAACTAGTTTAACCTCTATGGAAACAGTATGGCAATTTTTAAAAGGGTTAGAAATTGACCTCCCCTATGACCCAGAATCCCCTTTCTGGGAATATATACAGAGAAGTTCAAATCATTCTACAAAAAAAGATACCTGCACATGCATGTTCATTACAGTACTATTCACAATAGCAAAAACATGGAAGCAATCATGCTGTCCATCAAAAGTGAACTGGATAAAAAAAAGTGGTACATATACATGATGGAATATTAGGTGGAATATTACAGTCATAAAGAAGAACAAAATTATGGACTTTGTAGAAACTTGGATGGATTTAGGATCTAACATACTCAGTGATCTATCACAGAATCAAAGAACTGGATACCACATGTTCTCACTTATAAGTGGGTCCTGAACATTTCTCAACATTAAAGGGAGGGATCAGCAGTAGCGGGACACTACCACGGGAGGGAGAGAGGGGAAGGGCACATATTATCACTAAGGGTACCTGATTCTAAATCAGGGGAAGTGAGGCTCAAATTCCACTAGTATGCACATAGGGTCACTAAGGGTATCTGAAACTAAAACAGGGGATGTGAGGTCCAAATTTCACCTGTACATAGATCACCTGTACATAGATCACTTGTGTATCTAATCCTGACTTTTACCCCACATCTTTAAAATAAAATAAAGAAGGAAAAGATATTTATTTATTTTTATTTTTTATTTTTACTGTAGAGTTATGGGATCCATGTGAGGATTTGCGGCAAGGGTAAATTGCATGCGGATGAGGTTTGGTCTTCTAGCAAGTTGCCTCTCTTTGGTAGTAAACACAGTACCCAGTGGGTGATTGTTTGCCCTAACATCCCCCCTACTAGTAGTGCCCACAATCAGTTGTTCCTGCCTTTGTGCTCATGTGCCCAATGTTTACCATCTTTCTAAAAAAGCAACAACAACAACAAAAAAGATTTGAAGCTGAAAAATTTAATGCCAGATAAGTATGTTTTGATAATTTTATAAATAAATTTAACTTAAAAAAATGTCAAAGTAACATGAGGGACCATTTCTCCCAATCAGGAGAAAACTGACATGTTCTCAGACAACATATCTACCTCAACAGATTTTTGGTGCGGACAAAAGTGTCCTGTTCCAGAGGGGTGTGGGTAGGAAGCCACAAAGATATTTATTGGTATAGAAGAAAAGTGAGCACCAGATTTTAAGGTACAAAGAAGGGATAGGTTAACTGAGATTTAGTCAAGTTGATAATCAAGACTCTCCTTATTTAAAAAGCTGCTAACCCCTAAGCCTTGCTAGGAAAAGATGAACAGCAGTTGCCAGTCTTTTGGTTGTTCACCAAGAAGGCCTGGACGTGAGAATCCCTTTTCTGGGTTTATGCCATTGATTATTTATTCCCAAAGTATGAAAGTAACTTGCCAGTAAGGGATTGCTTTTTAAAAGCCTTTTAATATTGAACAATGCCCCTGGCCACCCAGAATCGTATGAGTTCAACAACAAAGACACTAAAGTGGTCTACTTGCCCACAAACACATCTCTCAGCCTCTAGATTAGAGAGCCATAAGGATGTTTAAAGTTTATTACACAGGATTCTCTATGGAAAGGATTGTCAAGTCTATGGAACAGAACCATGATTGAGAGATCATGGAAGTCTGGAAAAATTACACCACTGAAGATGTCATTGTTATAGGAAAAAACTGTGAATTCCTCAAGCCTAAATCAATAAAGTCCTATTGGAGAAAATTATGTCCAGGAGTTGTTTATGATTTCACAGAACTCATAACACAGGCAATCAAGAAATTCATGAAAGATATTGTAAATATGGAGAGAAAAGAGAGGGTGAAATTTCAAAATATGTATCTTGGGGTAATTCAAGAGTTAATAGAATCCACATGAGATAAATTAACAGAAGATGACGTTGTAGAGATGAATGCTTCTGAACCAATGTAAGACAATGAGAAAGAAGACTCAGAAGAAAAAGTGCCAAAAAAAAAAATAAAATAAAGATGGAATTGGGCAATCTGACAGAAAGGTTTTGATTATTTAAGATTGCTTTTGATGTTTTGTAAGGCATGGACCCTTCTATGATAGAAGCCCTGAAACTGATACAAAAAGTGGAAGGATTAGTATCATAAAAATATTTTTACATAAATGAAAAAGCAATTCGAGATGATGCCGTATTTTTGTAAAATTACACGAAGTGTGCCTGCTTTTTCTGCCTCCCCTTCCACCTCCTCGACCTCTTAAATTCATGCCACCACTGAGGCAACAAGACTAGCCGCTCCTTTTCCTTCTCCTCAGCAGAGCCTGCTGGACTTGAAGATGGTGAAAATGAAGACCTCTACAATGTTCCACGTTCACTTAATGAATAGTAGATTGTCCTTTTATGATAATTTTCTTAATAGCATTTTTCTATTCTTTAGCTTACCTTCTTTTTAAAATTTATTTTATTTTATTTTTAATTTTATTATTATATTTTTTGAGTTGGAGTCTCACTCTGTCGCCCAGACTGGAGTGCAGTGGCCGCTCCTGGCCACCGCAGCCTGGACCTGCTGGGCTCTGGCGATCCTGCCGCCTCAGCCTTCCGAGTTGCCGGAATTATAGGCATGCGCTACCACGCCCACCTAATTT
>NW_007256190.1:786882-841849 GCF_000164805.1 Carlito syrichta | reverse complement strand
ATTTTTTGATTTATTGTAGAGATGGGGTCTCGCTGCCCAGGCAGGTCTTGAACCCGCGGGCTCAGGCAATCCACTCACCTCAGCCTCCCAAAGGCGCGGGATTACAGGCTGAGCCACCGAGCTGGCTTAGCTTACTTTCTTGTAAGCATACTGTATATAATAATATAACATACAAATATGTGTTGATTAGTTGTTTATGGTATTGTAACCATCAATAAGAATCTATTAGTAACATTTTGGGGGTATTTCCAAATTACACACAGATTTTTGACTGCACAGGGGGTTTGTTACCCCAACCCCTGTGTTGTTTAATGTCCACTATATGTGAAAATAACACAAAAGAGGCAGGTAGACGCAAAACTGTATTGGATTAAGGGAATTACAATAAATGATAACTAGAATCCATAGGAAGAAATTTAGAAAATTTAAAAACTGGTAAATAAGAAATGTAATAATACAGGGTATTATCATATGCTTCTTTCATCTCTCAGCTTTAAATGGATATATGATTACATAAAATAACAGTTATGACAGTGTATTGTCGGGTTTATAAATATATAGATGCAAGAGTATAGTAGGTAAAAATACAAAAAGAGATGGGAATCAGAATGGAGCTATAAAGCAATAAAGTTTCCATATTTGGCTGGAATTAACATAGAATAAAGTAGTTTTTTGTTTTTTGATTTTTGATGGTCATCCTAGTGTCAGGAGATCTTTCCGTTTCAGTCTTCCAAGTAGCCAGATCTATAAGCACGCACTACCACTCCTGACTAATTTTTGATTTATTGTAGAGATGAGGTCTCGCCAAGTTGCCTGGGCTGATCTTGAACCCGCGGGGCTCAGGCAATCCACTCGCCTCGGCCTCCCAAAATGCTGGGATTACGGGCTGAGTCACCAAGCCCAGTCCAAAGCAGTTTTTGATATGTTGAGATTTTCAAACATATTTTAGAAACATTATTAAAAATATTAAAGAAATTAAAATCTACTTAATATAAAATAAGGCAGATGAGGAGAAACAGAGAAACAAAAACATGGGACACATAGAAAGCAAAAAATCAAATGACAGATGGAAATCAAACACGGTTAATAATAACTTTAAATCAAAATAGATCCACTCAAAATGCAGAGATTGTAGATTAGCAGATGAAATGAAAAATGATATCCCACTATACATGATATACATTTTAGAATAAAAAAATAATTTAAAAAAGAAAGAAATAACACACAGTCTTAAAAGCTCTGGACTGGCTATATTAATATCTGAAAAACAGACTATTAGGCAAAAAATGTTAGTGGAGATAAAGAGGGAAGATTTACTATCATAAAACTATCCATCATAAAAAATACAATAAATGTTAATATGACTATAATTATTGCATAAAATATATTATAACAATTATAAAATGTACAAAGTGAAAACATTCAAGGAAAATTGGAAAGTGCTTTGGGGAGAATAAAAATTAAACATACCAACACTTATTGGGTACAGTTAAAGCAGTGCTTAAATAAAAATTAATAGATGCAAGCACACGTGTTAAAATAGAAGAGAGCTCTTAATAACTTAAAGTTTCTCCCAAGAAACAAGAAAAAGTGAGCAACCTAAATGCAAAGTTAGAAGAAGGAAAAAATAACAATTAGGGGAAAAATAAATAAAATAGAGAATAAAGTAAAACAATAAAAAACAATAAAATAAAAAAGTTTCTTCTGTGAAAGAGGAAAAAAACTGACTGTAACTAGGCTGACCAAGGAAAAAAAGACTTAAATTACTAAAATCATGAAGGACAGAGAGTGCATCACTACCAACATTACAGAAAAAACATTATAAATAATGCTATAAACAATTAGACAAACAAAAACTTAAAAAGAAATTGAAAATCTGAACAGACAAGATATTTTTAAAAAATTAATAATTAAAACAAAAACTTCATTCAAAGAACATCCCAGATCCAGATGACTTCACTGGTGAATTCCACCAAACACTGAAAGAAAAATTAACAGCAATTTATTTAAACAAACTTTCCCTCAAACAGAAGAAAAATATTGCAGTTTATTCTATGATGCTAGTAGAATGCTGATACCAAAACCATATAAAGACTTCACAAGGATAAGACAAAGCAAGCAAAACAAAACCAAAATCAAAAACAAACAAATAAACCAACAGACTAATACCCTTTGTGAACACAGGCACACACATTTTTAATGAAATACTGGCAAACCAAATCCAGGAATATATATAATTAATTCTTAGGAATATAAGATTTATTTTACGGATGAAAATGAACCATAGAATTATCTCAATAAATGCAGAGCCGGGCTCGGTGGCTCAGCCTGTAATCCCGCGCCTTTGGGAAGCTGAGGTGAGTGAATTGACTGAGCCTGCGGGTTCAAGACCCGCCTGGGCAGCGAGACCTCATCTCTATAATAAATCAAAAATCAGCCGGGCGAGGTAACGTGCGCCTGTAATTCCGGCTACTCGGAAGGCGGAGGCGGAAGAATCGCCGGATCCCAGCAGTCCGAGGCTGCGGTGGCCAAGAGCGGCCACTGCACTCCAGTCTGGGTGACAGAGTGAGACTCCAACTCAAAAAAAAAAAAAAAAAAAAGCATCGAGTTTGAAAGGATGAAATAAAACAATCTCTATTCATAGATAATATGATCTTGTCTAAAGAATATCCTAAAGAATTCATTAAAATGATTAGAACTAACATGAGTTCAGTATGTCTGCTTCTGCAATATAATTCAGATACAAAATCAATATACACAATTTAGTTTTGTACATTAGCAATGAAAAATTCAAAATATAAGAAAACTTTTTATAAGATATTGTTAAAAATATGAAAAATGATTTTTTTGTATATGAAATAGAAATCAATATTATTAAATAACAATATTCCCCCCAAATAACTGCAGATACAATGTGATTTCTATGAAAATCTCACCTAGCTTTTTGCAGAACTTTGTAAGTTGACGCTAAAATTCATAGAAAATGTAAAGGACTGACAATAAATGAAATAATCTTTCAAAAAATTGCCAAAGGAATTACATTTTCTGATTCAAAATTCATTACAAAGCTACAGTGACAATGACAATGTTTTACTGGTATAAGAAGGTACATATATATGTAGATACATACATATCCATTTCTGGTCAATTATTATCTTACAGAGATGATAAAGACATTCAATGGGAGTATCAGTCATCTTTTTAATCAGTGGTCCATCTGGGTAGCCACAAGCAAAAACTGATGTTGGCGCCATTCCTAACACTGTTCACAGAAATTAACTCCAAATGGATCACCAACTCTCAGAAGAAAGCTTAACAGTAAATATTTGTGACTTTGAATTAGGCAGTGATTTCTTAGACACTGTGCCAAAGTCATAAGGGACAAGAGAAAAAAGTAGATGCGTTAGACTATCATTATTTTAAAACTCTTATGCTGTAAACAAAGAAAAACACACAGAAGAGAAGAAATATTCTCAAATTACATCTTTCATAAGAAACTGGTATCCAATATATGTAAAGAACTATATAACTAAATAATGAAATGTCAAATAACTTAATTTAAAAATGAGTAAAAGGTTTGAGTAGTCATTTTTTAACATACATAAAAATATAAATAGCTGACAAGCACATGGACATTATCATTTATTAGAAAAATGTAAATCAAAATCACAATATCTTATTATTTTATGTCCCTAGGATAGCTATAACTCAAATACAAATGATAATCAGTGAGAATGTGGAATATTTAATAATCCCATAAACCTCTCGTAAGATTGCAAAATAGTGCAGCAACTTTGGAAAACAATTTGGCACATTCTTATAACAAAAAATATAGAAATACCATATCACTCATCACTTCCACTCCTAGGTATATGTAAAAGATAAATAAAAACATAGATCCATATAACATTTGCACACCAATATTCATTAAAATATTACTTACAGTAATTCAAAAGTGAACGTAATTCAAATTTTCATCTACCGATGAGTAATTAAATGGAGTTATATGATAGATATTCTATATGAAAAAATAGAACAGTGTGAAAATAACACATTCTTTTAAGATTTGTAGATAAGCGTCATATTACTATTGCTCATGAAAGGCATATATTCAATTTATTTTATCTATGTTAAAATTTGCAGTTGCATAGATTTTATCATTTTAATCATTTCAATATTTTTTGCCAATGCTAATGCCAAATTAGGTTATTTGTTAGCATGGCCCCTTGAAGTACCAAATTCTGCTTAGTATATAGTTGATTCCTATAAGACATTCTTACTAGTTTTCTATATATACATCAATTTTTATCTGTTTATCTTCTTCAAAATTATTCTTAGCTGGACTCGGTGGCTCAGCCTGTAATCCCATGCCTTGGGAGGCTGAGGTGAGTGGATTGCCTGAGTCCACGGGCTTGAGACCCGCTTGGGCAACTTGGCGAGACCTCATCTCTGCAATAAATCAAAAATTAGCCGGGTGTGGTAACACGCGCCTGTAGTTCCTGCTACTTAGAAGGCTGAGGCAGAAGGATCACCGGAGCCCAGAAGGTTGAGGCTGCGGTGGCCAGGAGCGACCACTGCACTCCAGTCTGGGCGACAGAGTGAGACTCCAACTCAAAAAAAAAAAAAAAAATTCTTAAACATTTATCTTTATTGTCCTTTGCACACAGTATTTTATGAATTCTAAATTATATGCATTGTGAATTAACTCATATTTTAATATATTCTAACAATAATTTTAAAACCTTACTTCATGGTTTTATCTGTGTAGGACAAACAGATATAACTAACATTACATAAGCATTATACTCACTAATTATTTATCCATAGAAGTCTTTTGGCCACAATCAATAAAGGACAAATACAAATGCATGTGTATACACATAAAAGCTGTTATATTTGTCATGCCAATATTTATATGTATATATCAATGTTTCCAATGTTATTTGATATTTCAGTAGAATCTTCAGATTGTTCATTGATTGTACAGATGCCACTATTCTTTTTTATGTTAACTAAATATGTGAAGTGAAAGCCAGTTATGTAACATTCCTGAATCTGAATGCAATCTATGATATTTTAAAGGTGCAAGAATTCCAACCAAGTAACCATTTCTGCTAACACTGAGGTGCATTTTTAGTCTTTGGAGTTAAAAAAAAAAAAAAAAAGTAACTTCTACTGTAAAACAGTGTTGTAAATTTGGCTTTACTGCATTCTAATCTTCAGTACCACTTAACACACTTTATGACTCTATTTGGATGTCCTTGAAGTTTATATCCATGCTACTACACTTTATAATTACTATATTTAAAGAGGCTGTATCAGAACCTTGCTGCTTAGAGGTGGTCTGCTATCAGCTTCTGGAATTACTACGTATATTAAGCAGATGTCAACACTACAGATTTTTAATTAGTTGCAAAGTATTTGTATCATTTTTTCACATTTCCAAGGACCATAGTCATTCATTGCCAGATCTCCATGTCACCGTGCAAATCAAAAAGAAAACACCCAAGGGAAGAGGCATCCAAGACCAAACTTATGTTAGTTACCCCTGCATTCTCTTAGAGTAAAAACTTGGCAATAAAAATGGGTATTTAAAAAGAAAGAAATAGAAGAGCTGTAAATTAGCACATTCTCACTTTACTTTCAATGAAGAAAACATCAACTACACTGCAATTCTCATAAAATGTCTGTCACATTAAACTTAGCTACCCCTGTAGCAAAAATGTTGCTGAAATACATTTCTAAGTAGCTAAGGTGGTATGAGTAAAGTTTTCCATCATAAGATAGCACAGAAAACTGCCAGAAAAAGTGAGACAGACATTTAGACACTATATAAAAGTTGAAAGAGGAAGAGTTGAAGATGATTCTCATATTTTAAGCCCAAGATTACAAAATATTCAAACAAAACCATTTTGTATAATGATGAAGAAAGTAGACTTTGTGAGACAGGCCTGTCTGCATTCCTTCTCCGTTCCTGGGAAGTTGTGGGAATATGAGAAAGTTATTTAACACCTCTAGGTCTCAATCATACATTCATTCATTTGAAAATAATAATGACTGTCTACTGGACAAGCACAATGCTAGCTGTTGGGAAGAAAATATACAATTCTTACGAAGGTTTTTGCCTTATTAGACCTTGCACTCTTTTTGGGGAAGGTATTTAAATACAATTAAAACTAAATCAGTTAATGAATTAATGATAGACTTTAGTAAGTATTAGTAAAGACAAGAAACAGTGTCAATATAGAAAACAATGTAATGCACTATATGAAAGAATTTTGTTAAAATCTTTTAAAAGAGTTGAAAATTCAGGTTAGATCCAAAAATTTAAAACTCATGTGTAAAATAGAAATTTGTTGTATATATAATAAAAACATTCTATTAAATTTTTAGCATAATTATTGTCACAGAGTAAACATTCAAACTTGGTGATATTATATTATTATTTTTGTTATTGGTACCAGTATTTAAGATCTATCTGAATACTTTTGAAAGTAGAAATATGCATTTAGGATATCTTGAGATGTTTATCTATATCTGGTTGACTGCCTTGGTGTGGGAAGTTCTTACAATTATCTGTTTTAAATGTAAAAAACAGTCACCAACTCCTTAGTATTTTGCGAGAACATCTTGTGAAATGCATGTATTTTCCATTCAAAGAAGGCACTACATTTCTCATGTTTTAGGAAAAAACGTATTTTAAAAATACACTATATTAAAGAGGATCTAGAAGGCCTTCTTCAGTAGCTGGCACCCAAGAAATTATCACCCCATTCTTGAAATTATTTGCCCTCTGTAGTCATTCATTATAAACATCTGTGTTATTTTGAAAATTTTTTGTTTATTATTTTTATCCTAAATAGCCTATAAGGTGTTCTGAATCCAAGACACTTCTTATTAAATACTCCATAGTAAATAAAAATGAGTGTTGCCGGGTTCGGTGGCTCAGCCTGTAATCCCGCGCTTTGGGAGGCCGAGGTAAATGGATTGCCTGAGCCCGCGGGTTCGAGACCCGCCTGGACAACTTGCCGAGACCTCATCTCTATAATAAAATATAAAATTAGCCAGGCATAGTAGCGCACGCCTGTAGTTCCTGCTACTTGGAAGGCTGAGGCAGAAGGGTCACCGGAGCCCAGCAGGCGGAGGCTGCGGGGCCTGGAGCATGCCACTGCACTCCAGTCTGGGCGACAGAGTGAGACTTCAACTCAAAAAATAAAAAATAGAATAATGAGTGCTTACCTTTATGGTAATGTGATGAGAGACAGGTCAACTGTCCAAAGTAAGTTGCAGGGCACTCCATAGGTGAGGGAGGAGAAAACATACGTACATACATACGTGTGTGTAAATATATATATATACACATATATATACACACACATACACATCTATATATAGTTTATATTATATATATGCATCTATATATAGTTTATAGTTTATATGTATACATATGTAGTTTATAAAGGCATAGACAGTCACTGTAGCCCTCCTTTCCAGAAAGGATCTCCTTACTCCAGGTTTTTTGTATGTAAACAAATCTCTTCAGGAGACTAATATCCCCAGGAATGGTGACTAGCTGTCTCCTTGAGATGCAAATACCTAGGAAGATAATCCCCTGGTACTTTCAGCACTAACTTAAGTGCATATCTCAAGATGTTGCTGTTTGACTCTTGGGGAGATACGACAAGTTTAAACAAATGACTACAGATTTAACCTTATGATATGTTTTTGCAGTGAAAGCAAACATTCGCTAACTTTATTGCATATGTGACTTTTTGTCTTAGGAGACTGGAACTCTATGCAAGAACACTAAGACATACAATTTTCTTGCTTTAACATTTGTGAAAAAGTTCAATAACATACATAGAAAATATTCCTATTCTTTCAAAGGAACATTGAACCATAGCAGTATTACAACAAAAGACTACGTAAAAAGTGTCCTTACTTTTTTATGTTTTTATAGTGTGCCCTCACATTACATAAACTTACAACTCAATTGTCTTAACAACTGTTCCAACAAATCATGCTGAGGTTAAACAAGAATCTACTTGGTCTCCTGAAAGGAAAATACGTTTTTAAGCCTTGATTTGTGACAAAATTTTAAGTGCAAATTATTTAAGAAAACACTGTTTATGTGGAAGTCCGACTTTTGCAGTTATTGAGTGATATCCTCTGGAGTTTGCCTTTTGAAAAGTGAAGATTGCTTTGTGATACAAGAGGTAGATAGCATTAAATTATAGTAATTTTAGTTCAAACTAATTGAAGTTATTGCTATGAATAGGTGAATATGTAGGAACAAGGGAATCTACACTCTAAGAGGCATTTGGATCACATGACTTTACCCTTTCTTTCACTCATACCCCAAGTGCACATCGATTTGGGGAGGCAACATTTTCATGTGTGCCCCTTTGTGATTCAACATACTCCAGAGAGTTTAAAATTTAAGGCAAAAGTTAAGAGGTGCTGCCAATGCACATTGATAAAAGAAATTGTGAATAATGATCAAATTGTATCATACTAAAATTTTGCCAAATACTTTCTCATGAATGTTTATATTCTAAGAAGATTCTTTTAAATATATGACTAAAGAATATTAATATCAAATTGGTCTATATATCAACATTCACTATACAGACAACAAAAAGGAATATATTTACACAAATATGTATATGTATACACATATTGCATCTAATGATAATTTCTCAATTTAAAACATTATTTTGATACATGTATAATAAACTTTATTGTTTCGAAAATTTAATACCTTAAATTTAAAGAAAAAAAATCACCTTCTTATTAATTTTAGCAGTGTGCCCACCCTTGAAGCAGTAAAAATTTCTAAGAAAATGTAGCAGGACATAATTCCAGTGGCAGAAAGAGAATATTTATAGAACTCTAGAGACCTGATTATTTGAATTTCTGTCACTCACCAGGTCAACTAGATTTGTGGAAAAACCTTGCCTTGAAAAATAAAAATAAAATAGTGTCATAATTTAGAATAAAGCTGTATCTCTGTTATGATTCAAAACATATATTACATAATGTATAAATAATTCATTCTACTGTTAGAAAAAGTTGACTACAAACACTAATTCAGGAAACAAAACCAAAAGTAAACCAAATATAAGGCCAAAAATAAAAGAAAAAACCAAACAACAGTGGTGATAAAACTATAGACCAGATAAAGGGTGCAATAATGAAATTTATAGTAAGTCTTTCATGAGACCACATTTATATCCGTGACTTCCATTACCATTTAAAATTTGCTGCTGTTAAAAATAAATATAGTTTTAAAAGCTAAAAGTAACTTATATTTTATCAAAATAATGTATTTACAAATTTAAAATAGAGTCCTTTTCCATGTGTCAAGACAAATAAGATTAAATAAATGAATTTAAAAGATAATTTTTAAATCACAAATATAAAAAGATAAAATGTATAAATAGGATTAATCGTAATTAAAGATATGCAAGATTTAATGGAGAATATGACATTTTATTGAAAGATAATAAAGACATAAATGGAGAGATAGTCCATTGCTGTGACAATAAGATAAAATATTGTGAAAATATTAGTTTTCTCCTTAGTACATAAATTTAAAGCAATGTAAATTTTAAAATTCCATTTTGTGTAGAAATTGATACACTGTAACTGAAAAAAATTATGAGAACTAATTGAGAAGATGAAGGGCAAATAATAATTCATCAGTAATGAAATAGAATAAATATGTAAAAATAAATGTCTTTAATACATTAACTAAAATTTTAAAACTATAGTACTATAAAAGGTTAGTGATATTTGGTGAAATAGAACAAATTAATAGAATAAAGATACTATAACTCATTTATGGTAATCTCTTATTTGAAAAAGTGGCATTTGAAGTCAAAATAAAAATAATGAACCAGGAGTGCTGCTAAGAATATAGGTTATCTCTTATAGATTAAATATTAACATTATATATTTATAATATAAATAAATGGATTCTCATTTTATGGTAATACATCCTAAATAAGTATATCTAAGTACAAAAAATAAATTTTGAATCATTTAAAATAAGCATCAAGGCACACTTTTTTTCTTTATATATATATATATATATTTAAATTATAAAGATGTGGGGTACAATTCAGGGTTAAGTATACAAATTTTGATCATGCAGTTACCCTTGTTGATGAGGTATACCCCTCCCTCACCTAGCAGTTTCCCTCAACTGCCAATCGCACCCTCCCTTCCATGACAGTTTCCCACTACTGCCAATCCCTTTCTTGTAGTATTATAATTATTCAAGATCCACTTATTAGTGAGAACATATGGTACTCTGTTCTTTGTTTCTGTGATAGATCACTGATTATAATCGACTCTAAATCCATCCAAGTTGCTGGAAAATCCATGTATGTCTTTCTTTATGGCTGCATATTTTTCCATTGTGTATATGTACCACAATTTTTTTATCCAGTCCAGTTTCGATGGGCAACATGAATGGTTTCATGTTTTTGCTATTATCAATAAAGCTGCAACAAACATACTTGTGCAGGTATCATTTTTATAGAATGACTTGAGTTCCTCCAGATATATTTCCAATAGGGGAATATCTGGGTCATATGGAAGGTCAATTTCTACTTCTTTCATAAATCGTCACACTGTCTTCTAAAGAGGTTGCACTAGTTTGCATTCCCACCAGCACTGTAGAAGCATTCCTTGTTCTCCCTATCCTTGCCAGCATCTGCTATTGTTTGTTTTATTAATAATGTCCATTCTTACTGGGGTTAGGTGGTATCTCAATGTGGTTTTGATTTGAATTTCTCTGATGATGAGTGAGGCTGAACACTTTGTCATGTGTCTGTTAGCTGTCATATATCTTCTTTTGAGAAGTGTCTATTCTAGTATTTTGCCCACTTTTTTAATGGAACTGTTTGTTTTTTTCCCTTTTGGTATGTTTGAGTTCCTTGTAGATCCTATATGTTAGGTTTTTGTTAGATGTGCAGTTGGCAAATATTTTTTCCCATTCTGTGGGCTGTCTGCCTGCTCTCTTGATGGTTTCTTTTGCTTTGTAGAAGCTCTTCAGTTTGATGAAGTCACACTTGGCTATCTTATATCTTTAGGTATAGGCATTTAGGTTTCTGAGTAGGAATTGGTTACCAGTTCCAATTGCCATAAGGGTGTCTTCTGCATTTTCTAAGATTCTTATAGTTTAAGGTTTTTTGTTTACATCTTTGATCCATTTAGAGTTAATTTTTGTGTATGGTGATAGGTAGGGGTCCTGTTTCAATCTTCTGCGTGTGATCAGCCAGTTTTCCCAGGACCATTTACTGAATAGTTTCTCACACCGCATTGGTTGTTGCTGGAGGCTTTGTCAAAGATGAGTTGGTTGAGAAATTGAGACTTTGCTTCGGGAAACTGTATCCTGTTCCATTGGTCTATATGGCTGTTCTTGTACCAATATCAGTCTGTTTTGATTACTGTAGACTTACAGTAAAGTTTGAGATCTGAAAGTGTGATACCTCCTGCTTTGTTTCTTTTGCTAAGGATTTTTTTCTTTTTCTTTTTGGCTATTCATGGTTATTTACGTTTCCATATAAATTACTGTATTGTCATTTCCAGGTCTGTAAAGAATTATGTTGGTAACTTAATGGGTATTGCATTGAATCTTTAGATTGCCTTGGGTAGGATGGACATTTTAACAATTTTGATTCGTCCTGTCAATGAGCATGAAATATTTTTCCATTTGTTTGTGTCTTCTTAGATTTCTTTGAGTAGTATTTTGTGGTTCTCATTGTAAAGGTCTTTCACTTCTCTGGTTAGAAAGGTGCCGAGGTATTTAATTTGTGTGTGTGTGTGTGTGTGTGTGTGTGTGTCTATTGTGCTTTTAATTTGGGTCTCCGCCTGATTATTTTTGGTGTATAGGAATGCAACTCTTTTTTGCACATTTATTTTGTACCCTGAGACTTTGCCAAAGTCCTTTATCAGTGCATTCAGGCTTTTGACAGGTTATCTTGGATTTTCAAGGTATAGGATCATATCATCAGCAATGAGGGATAACTTGACTTCCTCTTTTCCTGTTTGCATACCCCTGATTTCCTTCTTTTGACTAATTGCCCTAGCTAGAACTTCCAACACAATGTTGGGCAAGAGGGGTGAGAGTGGCAGTCTTGTCTTCTTCCAGTTTTCAGGGGAAATGCTTCCAGTTTCTGTCCATTTATCAATATGTTAACCATGGGTTTATCACTAATGGCACTCTCCATTTTGAGTTATGTTCCTTCTATACCTAAGTATTTGAGGGTTTTTATCAAGAAGGACTGCTGGATTTTATCAAAAACTTTTTCTGCATCTAATGAGATAATCATGTGGTTCTTGTTTTTACATTTGTTGATGTATTTAATTATACTTACGGTCTTAGGAATGTTGAACTGGCCTTGCATCCTGGGGATAAAGCCTACTTCATCATGGTGGATGACTTTTGACATGAGTTTTTGGATCCAATTTGCTAGAAACTTTTTGAGGATTTTTGCATTTATGCTCATAAGGGATATTGGCTTGTAGTTCTCTTTTTTGTTGGATTTTCACCCAGTTTGGGTATCAGTGTGATGTTAGCTGTGTAAAATGATTTGGGGAGAATTCCATCTTTCTCAATTGCCTGGAAAACTTTCAATAGGATTGATATCAGCTCTGCCTGTGCGTTTTGTGGAATTCTGCTAGAAAGTCATCCTGTCCAGGGGTTTGTTTTTTTTGTTTTGATTTGTTTGGTAGGTAGTTTTTATATGACAGAGTCCATTTCCTGGGTTGTTATTGGTTTATTTAGTGTCTCAATATCTTCTAGTTTCAACCTGGAAGGCTGTGTGATGTCATAATGTCCTCCATTTCATTTAGGTTATCAAGTTTTTTTCCATATAGCTGTACATAGAAATCTCTGATAGTCTTTTGTATTTCTTTGGGGTCAGTTGTGATTTGATCTTCTGTTTTCCTGATTGTGTTATTTGGGCTTTTTCTCTCTTTGTCTTTGTCATTCTGGCTAGGGGCCCATCAATCTTGTTAATGCTTTCAAAAAACCAGATTTTTGTTGTTGTTGTTGATACTTTCTATGCTATTTTTTTCTTCTGTGTCTCATATTTAATCTCTTATTTTGGTGATTTAGATTCTTCTGCTAATGTTGGGGTTTTGGTGGTCTTCTCTTTCCAGTTCCCGTAGCTGATTTGTTAGGTTCTCCACTTGTGATCTTTCTATATTCTTGATGTTTGCTCATAGAGATATAAATTTCCATCTCAGAACTGATTTCATGGCATCCCATAGGTTTTGGTAAGATGTTTCTTAACTTTTATTTGTTTCCAGGAATCTTTTAATTTCTGCTTTGATTTCAATGCTGACCCAGTATGTGTTCAGCATCATGCTGTATAGTTAAACTATAAAAAATGAAAATTAAAAAACCCAGAAGAACAAAAGAGGAAAGACAAACCAACAACAAAATTGAAAGATAAACACACTTAATCATTCACATACACACATAAACAGAAAATAACAAATAAAAGAAGAAAGAAACAAAAAAGATAGTAAAAAAAAAATTGGGGAGAATGCAGGTCAAATCCTCACAAACACATTCATGCACAAAGGAAAAATATTTTAAAAACAGATGAACTAATAAAGAGTCAAAATACTTTTTAAAATTTTGAAAAAATCCTACCCTCTTGTGGCAGGCACTATTATTGTTCCTCTAATCAGCTCTCTCCTGCAAAGCAACCTCTTTCACTCTCTCCTTAGTGTCAGGAGCAGAGAAGGAAGAGAGTCAGTGGAGGTGGGTGGGGCTGCTTTCTTCATATACCACTCTCATAGGATCAGGGAGATCTCCTCCAGTAGGGGGTGCAGGATTGTCTCTTCCCCAGGTATGTACTTGCAGAGGGGTGCCCCAGCCAGGTCTGTCCTGGAGTGGAGTCTCCTATTGCAACTGATGTCCAGGCACCACCAGGGGTTTGTCCCTCTCAGTTGTGGCCCAGCTATGTGGGCCTGACATTCAGATGATTGCCGGGGAGGAGGGGTTTGTGTCAGCCCTGGACTCACCATTGATCTCTTTGAACCCTTCCTCATCCTTTTCTGGTCACACCCTTTGTCCCATGGCTGGATCAGCGTAGGGGGTGGGGCACCTGGAACTAGCACTCATCACATCCCCCTGAAGTTTGTGTTTTCAGGATATTCCCTCTGGGTCACCATCAATCCTTGAGTAGTTGATCTGCCAGTCACAGAGATTGGGTCCGTTGCTCCATAGTGAACAATTTGGAGTACTTTCCTGCCCTACCTTCAAGATGGTGGTGGGGTACCTCTCTTGTCTTCTTCTATGGGACTTGGCCTCTGGTCTCCCTCCACAGTCCCTGCTGCCAGTGTCCTGCCAGGCGCTGAAATGGTGAGGTAAAGCCTGGAGCCGGCAGTCTCTCCTGCTGCAACGGTGAGAAGTCTGTGGTGATAGTCTCTCCCCTCTGCTCCTTCACAGGAAAACTTTTGTTCATTTATAAAAAATGTTGCAGCCGGTTCGGTGGCTCAGCTTTAGGAGGCTGAGGTGAGTGAATTGCCTGAGTCCATGGGTTCAAGACCCGCCTGGGCAATTTGGCGAGACCCCATCTCTACAGTAAAAAAAAAAAAAAAAAAATTAGCCGGGCGTGGTGGTAGCACGCATCTGTAGTTCCAGCTACTTGGAAAGCTGAGGTGGAAGGATCACCGGAGCCCAGCAGGTCGAGGTTGCAGTGACCGGGAGTGGGCACTGCCCTCCAGTCTGGGCAACAGAGTGAGACTCCAACTCAAATAAATAAATAAATAAATAAACAAATATAAAAAATGTTGCTTGGCTTCTTTGACTTGGGAAGAGCCAGCGACCAAGCAGAGAAGCTGCAGCACCTGCTGTTGCAACAGGGTCCTCCTGGCCATTTGCTTGCGAGCCCACACTTAGATAGTCTCTCCAGCATTTTCTCCCCAGGAAGGGTTTTGTTTATTTAAAAAAAAAGAAAGAAAGAAAATGACGCTTGACTTCTGCATCTGTTGCACCAGTCACTGCACCAGGATAACCCTGGCTGCTAGCTCTCTAGTCCTGACTCAGTCAGCCACTCACACACCCACTCACTCACCAGCACATACACAAAATTTTCCATACACTCACTCACTCACACTGGGGCTTACATAGTCAAAATGGCTCAGCCACCATCTTCCTGACCTCCAGGGCACACTTTTCAGGGCTTAAAATAAGCAGGGATTTTATAGATGACATATAAATAGATGCAACGAAAAAAACTTTAAAAAATTGTTATATTTTATTACATTTGTTTTTCAAAATTCCATATATCTAGATATATTATAATATTTTTTACTAAAATAGTAACAAATTTGCAAACAATATGTACTTGCAAGACATAAACATTAAGATGCTATTAGTAAATATATTGAAAGATATTTGCAAAACAATAATGAAAAATAAAGCAACTTAATATTAAAAAAGTCAAAATGTCTCAACAGGTAATTTTCAGAAAAGAAAATGTCACTGATGACACTCTTTTTATCACAAGGAAGGTAGCAAGATCAAAAGAATGTTTAATCAAGTATGGTCAGTTTTTTTCAAGAGTTTTAAGGAATCTCCATCTGTGCCAACCCTTTGGTTGATATTCAAGTGACCACTCACATTAATGGCTAAAAAAAATTAAATTAGTTGCCTCTTTTATTTTGCTAACTATTTTAATTAACCCTGCCCACTCACTGTTGCACTCATAATTGTGTCTGAGTTTGTCTCTAGATAAGGTGAGCTCTACCTGGTTTAATTCATTCCTGTGAATAATTGTCCTTTTTTAATAGCTCAGAGGCCTTGTAATTGGCTTCATGAAGAACAAAGCTATTGATATGCAAACTTGTAGTTAAAGACTTTTTAAAAAAAAAACCCAACAAACACATTTATGGTTGGGTAGAAAGATTAGATACACTCAAGATAGTACATTGATTTTGTAAAATGATGAAACACATTTTCTCATATTAGGATGCACAATGTGCTCTAAGTTTAGTATTTAAACATTTTCTTAATATCTGGTTAATTTTATTCTCTATAAAGAACATTGGATTATGTGTAATTTATCTGATAACTAGCTAACATTATAATAAAATAGTTAATTATAAATGATTCCAAAGGCCAGGCATGCCTAGTGAAATGATTCAGTCCATAAAAAGTTTTAATTCACAGATTAAATCTGAGGGTTGACATAATTTGATGCCCATTTCCTATGTGTGTTAGCTATTGTCATTCTTTATTCTTTATATAAACTGACTACATTTCTCTGACAGAACTGGCCACATTGTCCTGCAATTAATATCTGGATGTTGAGGCACTTGAGAGAGGGAACAACCTTCCCATCACACCACCACCTACTCATGTTTAACACAAATAAGGAGCTCAAAATGTTTGAGGGGTAAATAAATGGTAGTAGGAAAAGCCATTATTATGTTTGTTTTCGTTGTTTTATATGTGTATATAAATGGAGATAACTCACTTGAATCAACTTAAGCAAGAAAAGAGAACCTGATTGTGAATTTATACTCAAAGTCAAGAAAGTATCTAGCATTTTGATGTTATTTGAGGTCAAGTCTCAAGGCTCAAGACAATTTTCTTATTTTTATTTCTCATTTTTCTTTTTCTATCTTTTTCCTTCTTATCTATGTACCTTAACATGTAATATTTGAATTTTAAAATGGTACTAGTACTTCCTAATATGCATATTAGAATTTTTGGCATGCAGTTCTCCCCATTCACCACAACATATAGCAAACTTGAGAAGAAGACTATGATTAGCTTGATTTGAATCATATACAAGATGATGTTTTATGCATTTAGCTACAGTCACTGTACTCAGAAGATGGAGAAAGGTAGAGTGTTGGGAGCCAATATCTATAGCTACATGGTTGAGGCCTGTAAAGGCCCATCTGGAAGATTGCCTCTGACATAGGATATCAGTTATACCTATAATATTGGCGTGTGATTAGTGACCAGTGTGCATACATGGCAGTAAAACTTTTAAGTAAATATCAATATGCCTGATGGAAAGTGCACAGCAGAATTATTTTTCTCTGTCTTTCCAAGTTTTACTTCTTTCTAGATATTTTTTAACTTCTATTTCCTGGTAGACTGGGTAATCAGCTCTTGTTCCCAAAAGCAGTCTCCCCTAGGGCTAAAATTAGAAACTAAATAATTTTGTCACCCTGCTCCTAGCCAGGCAGAACGTTTTCTTTTGTTTCGTTAATTACCGAAACTCTGTCTGCTTCAGCCCATAGCCACCATCATGGCGGCCATGCATTTCCTTGTTCAAGAGTGTGACAGCTACTTTTTGATTTTTAGAGTAGATTTGTTAGGATAAAATATATACATATACACTCATAGTTGCGTAAATTTATGCTTGCTGTTTTGTTTCCTTTTGCTACATTATTCAAATATAATAGTTACTATAAGATTTATAAAAGAATTAATGATGAGGTATTAGCTTAATAGGATATAGCATAGTATTAAAGGTCAATCATTAGATTATATAGAAATCAAAGTTTAGACAGATGAAACTCATGAATTATAGTAAAGTTTGGTAGTTTAAGAATAAGTTTTAACTGAATTATAAGACATTACATTAAATCATAATAGGTTAATAGTATAACTAACAGCTAAGTCATTTAAGTAAACTTATAGATTATATTATAGTGTTAAATTGATAATATTAATCGTTAAAAATATTGGGAGTCGGTGAACTTGGATTGAACCTAGAGTTAACTTAGAAAGTTTTTGTATTAATCAGGGTTTAGAACAAAGAGTATAATATGAATAATTTATTGAACATTATGGAAAACACTTTGAACGATCTGTATTGAAATTGTGCACCTGTGACCTTAATGTGGGTTTTGTGAAGCATGACAGGCATCATGGAATTCGAATTGTTTGCTTGGAACTTGCAAATCTCGTGATGGTCTTGTGATGCATAGTTTGTAAAGCACGGAACTTGTACGACCCCAGCAAGTGATTATCACACTGCTGGAGGGTATAGAAAATGGTATATAAGTTGGAAGGAGTCTGAATAAAATTTGACTTCAGTCCTGATCAGACTGTTCAGTCCTGATCAGACTGATCAGTTCTTCACTGCCTCCGAGTGGTCTCTTCTCGCCGCTTCCTGGTTCTCCAGTGCAGGTCCTAACCCTCCCTCCTAGGTTGGAGCCAGTACTCCCACAGTAGAGAATATTCCTAAAATATGAGGATGCATCTTAGCAAGAGGATCATTGCAGAAAACCACACCTGTTAGGCAACACTTCCTCATGCTATTTCTGCAAGTCTTGTATCTTCCTCATGTCATTGCTGCAAGTCTTGTATCTGTGTTTGGTTCAGTACTGCCTTCCAAGAATGTGTAGCAATCATTCTTGAAAGATAGTGATAATATTTACCAACAGGGCAGAGGGCAACTTTGCTTCCTGTCAGATATAATAAAGATAATATGTTTTCAGGGCAATGGTGAGAAGGTATGACAGTAGCATCTTCATAAAATTGTGCTTAAGTTTGAGGTTCCTCATGTATCGCACACACCCACTTTGTGTGTAGCATCCATTTAGGCTGAAACCTGCATTACAATTTTAGGATTTGAAGGAAAAGATAATTGATGTAAACATGATGTCCTAAGTGGATATTACTCTGAGTAACACAATCTTTTTTCTCTGGCCTAGGAGTCTCATATCTTCTATCAGATCTGTAAAACTGTGGCAGGCTAAGTTCTTAGCTTGAAAGTTGGGCAAAATGTTGATTCTCCACAGCTCTTGGCAATAGACATTATACTCATCAGTTGATTGCATAATACAATTATAATTGCAATGACACAACAGAAATTTTTTTGCAGCTTTTGAAATTGTAAAAAAGTGATTCAATTCTCATTAACACATGTATAATTATTGTTTTAATAAAGTACATTTGTCATTTTATTTTGAAGGTTATAAATAATTTTAAGAGTAAAATATACTTCTAATTGAAAGCTTCTAAACATGTATCTAAATTACAATAATACTTTAGTGTTTTGATGATAATACTGCCAGAAACGTTTTGGAAATTATTCAGTTGGAATTGCTTTCAGATAAAAAATTTTATTTTTGAGTTTGTCAAATTATAAAAATATTAATGTTGCTAAGGTATAATTTATTTTTAGAAACTGCCAGTTCCTATTAAGAACAAAATCTATTAAGATATGCTATGAATTTAATTAACAACACTAAATAAAATGTGTGACTATTTGACAGAATGGCAATAATATTTTTTCTCTTCATTGATAAAAATGATTTTTCATATCCATGAGTTCTTAGAGTAATATTGAACATATCACTCTAACATATGCTTATAAAAACGAATGGAAACTTTTATTTAGGAGGATTTGATTCATTAATTTGCCAAGATTGTAACAAGTAGTTCTCCTGAGCAGAGATTCTAAATAGAAGTAGTTAAGTGATCCTGGGAAACTTACTTAGTAATTTTGAACTACCAGTTTAAAGTTAATGAAGGATAACCTTGGCTTGCACTAATATTTCAAAAATTGAATTTAAATGCTTAATATATGTGAAGTACCAAGCACATAAAATATGCAACTTATAGTGTACCCATTAATGATGATGCAGATGTGTTACTTCTACAATACTTGGCCTTTGTTTGTGGCCTATTAATATAAAATGATTGTAACTGTAGTAGGTAAGAAGTTAGAAAATAAAACAGTGAGTTCTTTCAGAGTTGCTGGTAAGTTTTGAATCTCACTATTCTGCAGGCTAGGCCTGGGAAGAGTATGTTTCTTCTACTCTAATCAAATAATAAGAAATTCAGTAGAATCCCTTGGGAAACTTAGCATCTGTTTCATGAAAATTAAAGGATACAATACCTGATGTATAACTCATGCAGTTGGTACTATGGAGGAAAGAGACGTTGCTCCATGTGGTACCCTGCATGTCCAGAGTATGTCTGTGTTTCCATGGACAAGTTGTACCACACATAACAGAGACATTTCCAGGTGCAGTTTAAATCCTGCCCAAGGGAGTTATTTATAGAAGTGAGTTGATACTAGCACTGAAAATCTGGTGATATGCACTGATATATAACCTATCACTGATATCCATTGATATGCATAGTTTGTTGATGGGATCAAATTCTACATATCAGTTGAAATGCTTTTGTAAACATTAAACAAGCAAAAACTGCAAATGAGAGGTCCATAAACATGAAACTTATCCAAAGAACCCAGAAAAATGTCATATGAGAGGCAGAATGAGATGTAAATGTTTACCAATTCCAGAGAACAGTGATATCCATTCATGAAAATAGCAATCATCATTCTTTTATCTCTCCTCCCTTTTCCAAATCCATCACTAGAGAAATCAGATGCAACTCACTAAAGAAATAGGACAGCATGCAGAAGATGGGAACTAAAAAAAAGATAGCTGTGCCACTCTGTCCCAGATTCAAGTCAGGAGCAGAGAAATGATTTAGCTTTTAAAACAAATATTAGAAAATGACCTGTTCACAGAAAGATGCAAAACATTATAACTGTACAGTTCAATTTTTTAAGTCATACATCTATAATCACTATGCACATTAGTAAATATGAATAATACTAGCACTTGAGAATTCTTTCTCATGATCCATTTTCATCACTACACACTTCATTCTCCACAAATGTTAACCATTAACCTGCCGATATTCTAGTTTTGATTGGTTTTTAGTTTTAGATACATTTAAGTATTTAGTATATATATGTGTGTACTTTCATTCTATTGCTCAACACTATATTTGCAATATAAATCTATTCAGGTGTGGAAAAATGTACTTTTTGATTTTTACTGATGTATAATATCCTATAGTTTAAATATGCAAAAATGTGTGTCAGCTCCTCTCTCCCTTTTTTCTTTCTTTATATCTTTATTTTTACTTATTTATTTCTATTTGTCTATTTTTAATTTCAGTAGATTCAGGGATACACATTGTTTTGTTTGTTTGTTTGTTTGTTTTTGAGTTGGAGTCTCACTATGTCACCCAGACTGGAGTGCAGTGGCCCCTCAGCCTTCCGAGTAGCCGGAATTACAGGTGTGCGCTACCACGCCCAGTTAATTTTTTGATTGATTGTAGAGATGAGGTCTCACCTGCCCAGGCGGGTCACAATACACATTGTTTTTGAATGTATGGATGCATTATGTAATGGCAAGAAGTCTGGGCTTCAGGTGAACGCCACCACCCATCTGTATACATTGTACCCGATAGGTGATATTTTTTCCTCCAGTCCCACCCACTCTCCACTTTCTGAGTCTCAAATGTCCCTTATAGTCAGCTCTTCTCTTGAAGACATTTTTTTCCTAGAAGATTGGACTACTATAAATAAAGCTGCTTTAAAACATTTTGTACATTTTTTACTGTACATATGCATACATTTCTTTGATTATTTTCTAATAAGTAGAATTCCAGACTTAAATTTACTATAAAATGCTTAAGAGATTCTCGAAGTATTTGTAAAATTGAAGGTCTCATAATCTGTATTGGGGAACCACAGATATTCTACATTCTTTTCAATACTCTTTAATTTATTTTTAATTTTAGTTATTACAGTTATGAGGACATATTACTGGTTTAATATGTCCATGTCCCCAGTTGCAGGAGATAGGCTAATGAACGACTTTGACTGAGCCAGTTCTTTCCCCTTTTGTGCGAAATTCTCAGACTGAGAGGGTGACCTACTGAGATGAGGAGAAATTGTTTGGAACGTTCCAGGCTTTGTCCTCATCTTTCCTACCACAGGATGTCATGCAATGTGCTAGCCAGGCAATCCCAGTGAGCCTTGGATTATGAAACTGAGAGAACAGTGCTTTCAGGATTTTTCAGTTGTTTGAAATGGGCATGCACAGATGGCAATACATCTGTCTTGGGGAGCTTTCCTGAGTCTTGGGGAACTGACTCACCATGGATTGTAGGTTTCTCTTGATTCTTGCTGCCTATCTGTGAGTAATCAAGTTGTTTTGCCTAACTCGTTGGGCAAGTGCTCTCTCTGATCAGACTAGAATCAAAAATCATGTGGTAGATATACAATTGCTACAGCAGCTTGGTCTGCTTCGAGACCCTGCTAGCCTTAACGTCTCTTCCAGGACACTGGCAGGCAGGTTTATACAAAACCCCATGATAGATATAGAAACTTTTGCAGAAGTTGGCAAGGTTTTAAGAGTCCTCTGTGCTTGGTGACTGGGGCAGGGTATTCTCCTCCTAGGGACTGACATTGGTGTATGGTATTCTGCTAGACACTATTTTTTCATTAAGCAAAGCACCTTTGGTGTATTTTCTAACCCTTGAATATCATTTTTGGTGGAGTGCCTTTCTAAGTTTCCCCATGCTTTTCTACTAAGGTGTCTGAATTTTTATAATGTGTATGTTGCAATTTTAAATTCTATTTTGGATGTAATTTGTAACTTTCTTGGTTATCCAGATTGCTAGTAAATTTTTATACTCTATGGCCACTATTTTCCTTCTCATATTAGTTTCTCTGAGTAAAGAGAAGTTTTTAATTTTAATATAAATGTTGTCAAATATATCAATTTGTCCTCTTATGGTGAATAATTATTGTGTCATATTTAAGAAATAACTTCATACTCCATGTAACGAGAGAGAGAGAGAGAGAGAGAGAGAGGCTCAGTCTGTCACCTGGGCTGGAGTACAGTGGCACCATCAGGGCTCACCACAGCTTATACATCCTGGACTCAGATGATCCATCTACCTCAGTCACCCAAGTAGCTAGGACTGCAGACATGCACCACTATGCTTGGCTAAAATTTGATTATTTCGTAAAGACAAGGCCTAGCTAGAACATCATATGTTTTACAAGCCGGCCATTCACTAGTTAGTACAATTTCAAGGTAAAGCTCAGAACATAATTACTAGGTTTACCCTTGCAGAATGTCTAGAGAATCACTGAGCAGAAAAAAAGTAAGAAAATGGAAACAAAATAATCCTTGATGTAAGAAAGTTCAATAAATTGTGGCATTTTCACAAAACATAAATATATTATGATAAAGAATGAACCTCAGCTATAAGTTATGATAAAGATAAAATCATGTAGTCTATCTTGAAGTCAGAAAAACAAGCCTTATAAGTAAAATATAGTATAAAAGTGCTTCATAAAGTTCAACAAACAATACTAATTGATAGCTATGCAAACAGAAATAGATATCATAAAATTTTATAAATGTATATGTATATAATATTTTTTAAAGAATAAGATTGTAAAAACCAAAAAGTAAAATTAAAAATTTTAAAAAGAGAAAGAGAGTTAATATATAGGTAGAAAAGAAGTTATAAGTAGGTAAAACATTTGCAAATATATTCAGTTTGCGGTCTGGCAGTGTTTTTACATATATGCATAAGTCAATATGACTAGGTTTTAAAAAATATATATCAATATTATTTTTATGAAACAAAAATTAAGCATTATTCAACTTTGTACTTGAGATCCAAAATAATTATCCAATTAAATAAACATATATGTCCTACATCTATACAATTAATGTCACATCAGATGCATAAAAATGACTGTTTCCACCAAATATTTTTTGTTTTTGTTTACTGAAGATATAAATGTAAATTATAACCACATTCTTTCTCTAAATTGATTCTGGATGTTTTCTTAATCATAAAATTATATAATGACAAAAAATTGGGGGTTCTAAATGAAATTTCACTTAGAATACTGATATTTTATAAGAAAATCTGAATATAATAAAAACCTATTTATTTTAATACATTTTGAAAGTTATAATACCTGACTCCTTCCAAGAGGAACTTTATGCTTAACCAGTCTGAAAGTTGCAGATCTGCTCATATAAATGCAAACTAGATATGCTGTTCAGGAAAGGCCATTTCCTCAATCTAAATCTCTTTAAACATATGATCTGATATTAGAAAAATTCCACCAGAAAAAGTAGCAACAAACTTCTATAATGGCCAGGGAGTCCCAAAAGAAAATGGAAGAAAACATAAATAATTGTAGACATAATATACATTGATTATTTTATGAATATATTTGTCAATGCATGGAGTTTCTTCTCATCCCACTAGCTCACCAATCTTTCCCTACAAGGACTACTCTGTGCTTACAGAACATAATTTAAAAGTATTGCTATTTTAAACCAGTATGTGCATAAAAACATACAGACTACTTTTCAGTATCCTCAAGTGTTAAAAAACAGCCTTTGAAGTACAACATAATTTTGTACAAAGAAATGTTCCATAGTGGCTTGAGATACCCACAGGGAGATATGTTACATTTTTAATCTTTTAGGCTTGCAGTTCTCCACACAAAAGATATTATTTTCTAACAACTCTAAATCTGCACACAAGATACTGCCAATCAGTGTCATTTAATAGTTGTGGAGTAGAAAAGGAAGACTGTTTATCAATAAGACAGTACAAACTTCTAGCAAGATAGTGATGGGACAGTTCAGACCGTGACAGTTCCACAAAAGCGAGCATCAATAAAGACTCTCTGCATTAGTAGGAGTGTGCTGGTGAGCAAGTAAAGTCCGTCTGAGGGGAGACTCTGGTTCATGCACAGGGGCATTCTTCCAGAGGTGACTGCTACCCTCCACCACCCTGAGACTGGAGCCATCAGCATGCAGAATCATCTGCTGTTCATGGGATTCTCCTGAGAAAAGTCTGCAGAATCCTGCTGATGCTCATTGCCTGGAGCCTGGCCCATACCATCATCTGTTATAGCAAATTTGCTGGAGCCACAGATCTGATCAGTGGAGAGAGAAGTTTGGGAAGAGCTAGAGGGAAGCCCCATCCCCACTGAGTGAATGTTGATCACAGACATTTTCTCTGCCCCATAGGCAGAGACCTGCATTGCCCTGCCCAGCTCTACCCAGCCTCCAACTTGGGACCTAGGGTAATCTCATCAAACTGGGAGAGACAGAAGCCCCTCCTCCATGCTGAATCAGATACAGACATGTCAGATCTGAGTGGGAGACTTGACAGGCAGCAAGATAGGTGAGTTCAGAGTTGATCCACCCTCCTTCCACAGTAGGCCTGGGGCATCTGACCCAAGTTGAGAGCAACCCTATCAGCCTGCTCTGAGAGCAGAGGGGAGGGACTGGAGATTGCAGCTGAAAGGAAGTTGGACTTACAGGAATGACTTCAGAGCAAGTTTGGCTCCTTTTTATTTATTTATTTATTTATTTGGTCTGTTTGTTTTGCTCATTTTTGCTTGTTTGCTTTTTGTTTTAGTTTTTTTCTTTCTGTTTTTGCATTTGCTTTGTTTCTTTTGTTTTATTAAATTTTGTTAGACTTCCTGTTTGTGTATGGGAAGAATATATCAATAGGGAAGTTTTTGCCAGTTTGTATGTTCGTATGATTGTCTGTATGTTTTGGCCGTTTTTTACTCTTTTCTGTCTTTGTGTTTCTTTTCATTTGTTAGTTGGTATGTCTGTCTGTTTTCTCTCTTACTCTTCTTTCTCTTCACCTTCCTCTTGCTCCCCTCCTTCTTTCTTCCATTCTTTTCCTTTTTCTTACCTCATTTTGCATTCAGGGAGCAAACCTGTAACCCCAATTCATGGTAAGATTGTAAGGCAGTGGGAAGTGGGTTCCAACATGCCCATACCTGTCAGTGGATAATGGGATCTACAGTTAGATTATGAATCACAGCTCCTCCCTCAATTAAATCTCAAAACTGCAAAAAGAACAGATCCCAAACCACAGTCCAGCCTCAGAATTGAACAAAGCCAGAGGATCCACATAAGGAAGAATAAAAAATTGAGCAAATAGAAGTAAAAGCAACCCCCCAACCCTAAACAATAGAATTAAAGAAGAGGAAAAAGAAAGTTGGAGGAGGAAACTCTACACAAAAGAAGAAAAACCAAAAGAAGAATATAGGTCTCACAAAGACCCCTGAGAGGTCAGACACTGAGCAAACAGACTTTGGAATGCAAAGAATGAAGAGCTCCCAGAATAACTGGTCTCAAATTACAAGCCCAGATATCAAGACATTAATAGAGAGAATAAATAAAATTGAAGAGAGACAAGGGAAAAGAATGAAGGATAACTGAGAGCAGCAGTAAATAATTATGTAAATGAAATAAATAACAAACTGATAGGCATGGAAAGCAGAATTAGCCATGCAGAAGAAAGAATCTCAGAGCTTGAGGATCAAAATATAGAACTAACCAAAAATGTCAAAAACAGAAAAGAAGCTTAAAAAGACAGAACAAAAACTTTAAGAGATGAGCCATTATTTCAAGAAACATACCTAAGAGTACTAGTACTTCCTGAGGCAGAAAGAGAGGCAGAGTACACCCTGGAACAAATATTTCAGGAAATTATTCAAGAAAACTTCCCTCATCTCATCAGTGTTGCAACCATTCAAATACAAGAGATTCAGAGAACCTCTGCAAGACAACAAATGATAAGACCAACTCCAAGATACATAGTAATTCACCTAAAAATGTAGATTTAAAAGAAAAAAATCCTAAAAGCAGCAAGAGAAAAAGGTCAATTACCTACCGGGGAAGACCAATTAGAATAGCAGCAGACTTATTTACAGAAACACTTCAGGCTAGGAGAGCTTCGAGCCCAATCTTCAAAGTTCTCAAAGACAAACAATTTCAACCAAGAATAACCTACCCAGCTGAGCTAAGCATCATTGGTGATGGAGAATTAAAATCTTTCCCAGACATTCAATCCCTAAGAACTTACATTGTCTCCAGAACAGCTCTACAAGAAACACTTAAGAAAGTATAAAACACAGAAGAAAGGAAAAAAAAGAACGACAAAGTTCTTCACAAGAGTATAGGAAAAAGATTGAAAATACATGAATGAACCCCAAAATCAAAAGAAAGACAACAAACAAACAGCAACAACTCTGTAAGAACCTCATGACAGGGATAAAATCTCATATTTCAATAATTAACCTGGATGGGAATGGACTAAATGTACCACAGAAAAAACATCGAATGACAAATTGGATAAAATATCATGAGACAACAATATATTATCTCCAAGAGACTCATCTCACCAGAAGGGACTTTCACAGACTCAAACTAAGAGGATGAGAATCAAAATTTCAGGAGAATGCAACAAAAAAGAAAAAAGGAGTGGCGAATTTAACATCAGACAAACTACTCTTTAAGCTATCCCAAAATTAAAAAAGATACAGATGTTCACTAGACGATGAGAAAAGGTTCAATCCATCAACAAGAAATATCCATCTTAAGCATATATGTACCCAACGTAAGAGCACCAACTTTTATAAAGCAGCTTCTAGGCAAACTTTAAAAAGATATTGACCTCTAACACTATCATAGTTGGGGACTTTAATATGCCACTCACAACCCTAGACTGATAATCAAGACAAAAAATCAGCAAGGAGATCCAGAACCTCAATGTGACTCTTGACCAAATGAACTTAATTGATACCTACAGAACACTTCACCTAATGACCACAGAATATACAGTCTACTCATCACCACATGGAATGTACTCTAAAATTGACCACATCCTTGGCCAAAAATCAAGCATAAACAAATTTCATGAGATGAAATTCTGCCATGTACCCTCTCAGACCACAGCTGAATAAAAATGAATATCAACACCAACAAAGTTCCCCCAAATCCCACAAGAACATGGATACTAAACAGCATGTGGCAAAGCAACACCCGGGTCAATATGAAAATCAAAACAGAAATTAAAAGATATGTGGAAACAAATGAAAATGAAAAATCATCTTACCAAAATTTCTGGGATGTCATGAAATCAGTACTAAGAGGGGAATTCATATCGCTACAAACACACATGAAGAAAATAGAAAGATCACAAGTTAACAGCCTAACAAGTCACCTAAGGAAGCTGGAAAAGGAAGACCACCAAAGCCCTAACTTCAATAGAAGAATTCAGATCACCCAAATAAAAGCCCAGATTCGGAACATAGAGAACAAAAAGATAATCAAAAAAATCAATGAAACAAAAAGTTGGTTCTTTGAAAGAATAGACAAGATCGGTAGTCCCCTAGCTAGACTGACCAAGAAAAAGTGAAAAAGCCCCAAATAAACAGAAACACAAAAGAAGTCACAATTGACCCTTGAGAATTACCAAAGTTATCATACACTATGTACACTTTTATGGAAACAAACCTTGAAAACCTAAGGGAAATGGAGGATTTTCTGATACCACACAACCTCCCCAGGTTGAAACAAGAAGATATTGAGACCCTAAATAGACTAATAACAGTCCAGGAAATTGACTATGTCATAAGAAAAGTACCTACCAAAACAAAAAAGTCCTGTCCTAGATGGTTTCCCAGCATAGTTCTACAAAACATACAAGAAAGAACTGATACTAATCCTATTGAAAGTATTCCAGGTGACAGAGAAAGATGGAACTCTCCTCAAATCATTTTATGAAGCTAACATCAGATCGATACCCAAACAGGTAAGATCCAATAAAGAGAGAACTACAGGTCAATATCCTTGATGAACATAGATGCTAAAATTCTCAACAAGATCCTAGCAAACTGGATTCAACAACACATCTCAAAAATCATTTGCCAAGACCAAGTAGGCTTTATCCCTGGGATGCAAGGCTGGTTCAATATTCATAAGACCATGAACATAAATACATCAACAGATGTAAAAACAAAAATCACATGATTATATCATTAGACGCAGGAAAAGCTTTTGATAAAATCCAGCACCCCTTCTTGATAAAAATCCTCAAACATCTAGGCATAAATGGAACATACCTCAAAATAGTAAGAGTCATCCACAAGAAGCCAACAGCCAGCACACTGCTAAACAGACAGAAATTGGAACCATTTCCCCTGAAAACTGGAAAAAGAAAAGGATGTCCACTCTCACCACTCATTTTCAACATAGTTTTGGAAATCCTAGCTAGAAGAATCAGACAAGAGTAGGAAATCAGTAGTATTTAAATAGGAAAAGAGGAAGTCAAGTTATCCCTCTTTGCAGGCAACATGATCTATACTTCAAAAACCCAAGAGAATCTGTCAAAAACCTCCTTGCACTGATAAAGGACTTTGCAAAGTCTCAGGGTATAAAATAAATGTGCAAAAGCCAATCGCATTTCTATACACCAATAATAAGCAAACAGAAACCCAAATTAAAAAAAACACAATCCCATTCACTATAGTCACAGAAAAAAATGAAATAGCTTGGCATCTTCCTAGCCAGAGATGTGAGAGAACTTTACAGAGCAAACTACAAAACACTGTTCAAAGAAATCAAAGATGACACAAACATGTAGAAAAATATTCCATGCTCATGGATTGGAAGACTCAACATTGTTAAGATGTCCAATGTAGGCTATCTAAAGATTTAACACAATATCCATCAAATTACCGGCAGTATTCTTCTCAGACCTGGAAACAACAATCCAGGAATTCATATGGAAACATAAACAAACATGAATAGCTAGAATAATCCTCAGGAAAAAAAAAAAAAAAGCAGGAGGTATCACACTCCCAGACTTCAAACTTTATTGTAAAGCTACAATAATCAAAAGAACCTGGTATTGGTACAAGAACAGGCATGTAGACCAATGAAACAGGATTGAGATTCCAGAAGCAAAACCTCAATTTCTCAATAAACTCATCTTCAACAAAGCATCCACCACCAACCACTGGGGACAGGAGAATCTATTCAGTCAATGGTGCTGGGAAAACTGACTGACCACTGCAGAAGACTAAAACAAGACCCCTACCTGTACCCATACACAAAAATCAACTCTAAAATGGATCAAAGTCCTAAACTTAAAGCCTCAAATTATAAGAACCTTAGAAAATGCAGGAGACGCCCTTATGAAAATTGGAACTGGCAACCAATTCATGATCAAAATCCCTAGTGCCCATGCCATAACAGACAAGATAGACAAGTGGGACCACATCAAAATGACAAGCTTCTGCAAAGCCAAAGAAACCAGCAAGAGAGCAGGGAGACATCCCACAGACTGGGAAAAAGTATTTGCCAACTGTATGTCTGACAAAGGCCTAATATCTAGGATCTACAAGGAACTCAAACGTGTGGAAAAGGAAAAAATAAACAGTCCCATTACAAAGCGGGCAAAAGATATGAATAGACAGTTCTCAAAAGAAGACCTATGAGCAGCCATCAGACACATGAAAAAATGCTCAGTCTCACTAGTCATCAAAGAAGTTCAAATTAAAACTACACTGAGATACCACCTAACTCCAGTCAGAATGGCCACCATCAATAACTCAAACAACAACAATAACAACAACAACAAAACAGATGTTGGAGAGGATGTGTTGAGAAGGAATCACTTCTACACTGTTAATGGAAGTGTAAACTAGTGTTACCTCTGTGAAAAACAGTGTGGCAATTCCTAAAAGTTCTCAAAATCGACCTTCCATATGATCCCGCAATCCCTCTACTGGGAATATACCTGGAAGAATTCAAATCACTCTATAAAAAAGATACCTGCACACATATGCTTATTGCAGCATTTTTCTCAATAGCAAGAATATGGAAGCAACTGTGCTACCCATCAAAAGAGGACTGGATTTTTTAAAATGTGGTACATATGCACAATGTATAAAGAACAAAATCATAAACTTTGCAGTAACCTGAATGAACTTAGAATCTATAATACTGAGTGATCTTACACAGAAACAAAGAACTGGATATTACATGTTCTCACTCATAAGCAGACCTTGAACAATTTATATTAATACTATAAGAAAAGGTTCGGCAGTAGTGGGAACCTACAGGGGTTGGGGGTGGGGTGGGGAGGTGGGATTGGCAGTAGTGGGAATCTGCCTGGGGAAGGGGGGACACACATCAACAAGGGTACCTGCTTAGTGAATATTTGTATACCTAACCCTGAATTGTTACCACATCTTTAAAATAAACAATTTAAAAGTTAAAAAAGATAGTACAGATCCAAATTTGTTATTATTTTATGATGCCTCAAATACACGTAACTCTGATCTCTGAATAGGTGTCTCTTCTCTCTCTCTGTCTCCTCCACTACTCTCTCTCTCTCTCTCTCTCTCTCTCTCTATCTCTATCTAATTCCTTAGCTGACTGGTGATCTCAACCAGATTCAAGTATCGAGTAGTATCTGCATGATTAAAACTCCTACATGTATGCCCTTAGTCATGTAGCCTCCCCTAACCTCCAGTCTTGTGCACTCAGTTATTTACTGTATATCTCTGCTTGGATGTCTTTAATAGACTTCTCACACTTAACATGCCAGTCTCAAGTTCCAGACATTTCCTTAAAATCTGTTACAGATTTCCTCATTTTTACTAAGTGACAATCAATTATTTGATTTCACAAATGGAACTCAGATGCCATCTTTGACCTTTTTACTCTTTCCCTCCGCTTTACATTCAATCTTCCAGTAAATTGTGTGGACTCTACTTGAAATATAAATCTGTAATTTGACAACTTTTCACAATTTCCATTTCTACTTTTGTTCAAGGGGGCATACATTTCTCAGAATTTTCAAAATATCTTAATTGGTCACCTTTTGGCTTTGCCTTATTACTATCCAAAGGCAGCCAAAGTGGTCTTTTAGAAAAATAAGACTGTAATGCTCTTGTATTATTCCAAACTCTCTAAAGGCTTTCAACATCCTTTAGAGTAAAGACAAACATTTATTCAAGGCATCTATTCTCCCACTATCTTTGTGACCTTGTTACTTACTGCTCTCTCTAGATCTGTATATCCCTGTTTCCTTATCTAGAGTTCTTTGTATGCATTTCATAAAGGTAATCCTCCTTCCTTTGCCAAAGTTAACATGGAATCTTTCTTGTTTTTTTATGATGAGAAACTGGTAATGTTCCTAAAGGTGTGACTGCATGGATTTTTGCGTGGGTGGGGGGCAATGAATGAAGCTCCCACTCTCAAGCTATCCCACACTCAGCCTCCAGCAATTGATCAATATTACTGTTTACACTTTTCTACCAGTGTGTTGTTCCACTAGCTCAAAAGTTCAGAATATGCTAGAGCAGATCTCCTTCCAAGAAAGCACATCTTGACTGAGAGTGTCTTGATTCACTTGTCTTCACAGCTTTGACGTTGGTAGTTGCCTTGCAAGTTCAGTTTTCAAATTGAGAAAAAAAAAAAAAAGAAGAAATCAATGACTTTAGTTTGTTCAGCTTTGTCTTTGTTGTGAGCATGGGATGACAACTTCCAAACATGTCAGGGTTGCTATTTATTTATTGAGATTAGGGTTCTATTCTAAAATGTCCACTCTACTAGCAGAGACACTGGGATTGAGTAAACATTTAAACACATGAGTCTCATCCAGTACAATTTTACCTAGGCTTTAAAAAGTAGGCAAATTAAGAAATAACACACCATTCACTGTGTGATTTATAGTATAAATGATATGTCATGACTCCAAGGCACAACTTCTGACTCCTAATCTTTCTTTGATCACAAGATAACATGAATGTGTGTGGATACTTCCATTCAGGAAAATTATTAACTTTGGGGTCATTTAAGGATTTGTACTTATTTTGTCACACAACTCCTTCAGTAACTAGATGTCTCTTGAGATTCACTCAGCTTTCTCAGGAGTGCTATTAGTTCCCATTCCCTGAGTTGCTTGAAAATTACCTTTGCTGTAACTTAATAATGTGTCTAGTATGACTGAACTGACCTATCTTAGCCAAGAAGTCCTCAGAAAAACTTTGAAAACTAAAATTCTCAGCCTTGATCAGAGGAAAGGTTGGTGACACCTCAATATGTATAGCTCCATTCTCACGTACCATAGCCTGACTGTTTTACTTGAGTTAAACAAAAATCAGACATGGTAAACAAAGACCAGAAGACTCCTCCACTGACTTCAACTTCAACTTCAACTAACCACCTGGCCTGGCATTCTGACGAGAATCTCCTTCTGATGATTTCAACATGTGAGCTGACAGACTTACAAAATATTCTTTTCTGATAAATGACAATTGACCATGCAGTTTCTAGCTGATTTGCAAAGCCTGGGCAAAAAAGGTCTTTGTGTTTTACATTTCACCTTTAGCATATATATTTTAATTTTACTGTATTTTAATGTTAAGTCCCCACCCCAAATTAAACATGGGACATAGGTAACATGCATTTTTATCTATTACACCTGTGCATGGCCCCCTTTCATGAGTATTCATACTTCCTTATATAACCTGTTAAATATGTATGTTTAGACAAGACATTTAGCATAAAATTCCTGTCTTGCCCTTCGTCCCTGAAGTGTCTGTTTTGAGTCTCTGGTCTCTGCAGATGTCTCCAATTCCTAGCCTGCAGATTGCTACCTATCATAGTACATAAAGTTCTCTTTGACACATCGATAGATCTGATGATGCTACTGATTTAATATTGAAAGGGGGCTTTGACCAAGGATCACATTTGCAGATGTTCCTGAGGCTAAGAAAGGACATAGAATCACTTTTAATCACATCTTTGATATTATTTTATAAATCATTTTTTCTCCTAAGAATGGTGCTTGCTACATTGAAGCTAAAACACAAAGTAGCATCTGTTAGGTTAAGAAAATGATTAGATAGGAAGAAAGAGACAGGAGATGGGTGATTCAACAGCAACACAGGTTTATTCCAAGGAGGAGAACCTGTGCAGGCACTCCAGAAAACTGAAGCCCACTAACACCTACGGGCTAGGGCAGTTATAGGGCTTGGGGAGAAAATTTTTGTGGTTGGCATTGCCAAGAGGTAACTAAGGCTTGTGGTTAACTAATTGAGAGGAAGCCTTGTGTTCAGGCTAGGTGTTAGCGTGTGTTGCAGCCTAGCCTGGTTGATACTTTTCCATCCTGGGGCAACTAGCAAAATAGTGGGGGTTTCTAAGATGGCATTATGGGGGCTAACAGCATCTGCAACATACAGAGAGTAAAATACACAGCCCAGTGGTATCAACTCACACCAAGTTTGATATTTTCACTGTTTAAACTGAATCAGTTCCTGCTCTTCATTTTACTGAATAATAATTAAAGTCTCTACTGTGAGTATTTTCTCCTTTATTTCTTCTAATTTATAATTATATTATAAATTCCTGGTTCTTAGTTATTAATATTAATTTCTAATCTCAATTTTTTTTGAAATTTTAAACTTTGGTTTTCATTTCTGTTTTCAGTTAGTTTTCTTTTATTGGAAGTGAGTTTTTCGTCCTCCTCTCTGCTGGAAGTATGTCCTTTTAAGTGATTTGTTGTTTATATTTGTCAGTTAATCGCATCTCATAATATTGTTGCAATTCCCTTACAATCACTGGGAGATGAAAAATTATTTCTTTGGGTCTCCAAAACAAAGACTGCAGGTGGTCTGTTTCTTGCTGAGGAACTAGAAGAAGTCATCTTGACTTAAAATATATCCTAATTATAACCTTATGAGGCAGGAAAGAGACAGCAAACATATTCTTTCCCATCACTGGTGGTGATAAGCTGTTGAACTTAGAAAATATTTGGAAAGTCTCTATTACTAATTTAGATGTGAGTATTATATATTACTAAAATCAGCAATTACCTCTTGATCTGTCTTACAACAACCCCCAATAAAAGCTTATGTATACACAACGTTTTGCTTTCATCTTCTTATTATAGCTATAGCAATCATTTTGTTAAATCAACACTTCTGTTTTGATATTGTCATAGCTGTGAAAATGTTTTTCCACAGCCAATTCACATAGAAGGGCATTTCCTTTCATAGAAAATATCCTAATTGTTTTAGAATTAATAGTTGTCTCAGTTTTTCTCTTTTTTCTATGTACCAAGCATTATTCATCCACAAAGTTTAAGGAGAGTAATGAAACTTTTCTAATAAGATCAAATTTCTCAAGTAACCAACCAATTATTGTTTTGTTGTGTTTTGTTTTTTTCTCTCCGACATTCTCTAGCATTCTTTCACAATCTTTTCAACATGGACTATTTATTTTCTAGGCTTATAGTCTGATTTTTACATGGTTGAGACTATCTTACTTTCATTTGGAAATGTCTTTTTTTCTCTTGGTTTTGAGTTGGATCTGTTTTTTCAATAAACCATGTCTTCCCTACTTTTTTTGTGTTTTTGTATTACATAAATCCTCATCTTACTGGAACAATGTTTTTTTGTAGCTAGGTAGAATTCTGTAGTTTTTTTAAATATTGAAAACTAGATATATAATTGAATTATGTGTCTATTCTGTTAGGCTTCCTCTTAGTTATGTCTTTCTATCTGTTTTAGCCTAAACTTCTTTTCTTTTAGAGTATCATGAATGAAGTACTAGTGAGTTGTTTGGAACCTCTCTGGGCATTGGTGGTTCTTACTATAGAGACTTATAAGTCAAGAAACTAGGTATGTCACTGGAGAAGTTACTAAAACCCCTATGTATTTTTCTTTTATCTTGGACAAATCAATTTCCCCAGAAAGAAAATGTCAGTTTCCTGTACAGGGAAATGTAATCCCAGACTTAGCATTCTGAGAGCAATCCAAAAGAAATAAAAGAAAGAACCTGAGGATGTTCAAATTCATTGTGCCAGTTTTCACATAATCTACCAGTTTTTTTTTTTTGTTAGTTTTTTGTTTTTTGAGTTGGAGTCTCTTGGTCGCCCAAACTGGAGAGCAGTGGCAGCTCCCGGCCACCGCAGCCTCAACCTGCTGGGCTCCGGCGATCTTTCTGCCTCAGCCTTCCGAGTAGCCGGGACTACAGGCGCCCGCTACCTCGCCCGGCTAATTTTTTGATTTATTGAAGAGATGAGGTCTTGCCTGCCCAGGCGGGTCGCGAACCCACAGGCTCAGGCAATCCACTCACCTCAGCCTCCCAAAGGCGCAGGATTACAGGTTTAGCCACCGAGGCGGCAATCTACCAGTTTTAAGCATGGGTAATTCATCTTCATTCTCACCTGTGTATAGTATTTATAGTTTAGCAGAGTGTGTGTGTGTGTGTGTGTGTGTGTGTGTGTGTGTGTGTGTGTGTGTGTGTGTATTTGTGCGCGCGCATGTGTGCGTGTGTAACAAGGAGTAAACTATTTACGTTCGGGAAGGACAGTCACTTGAAGATAGGTTTGGAAAGTTGGGTGAATTTGGGGATTAACCTTCTACTTAGCCAGATATATATTCAATGCTTTTTTTTCAAATCACCATTTAAAATCAACTTAAAATTCAGTTATCTGTCCTTTCCAGGTTTCTCAAAAAAAAAAAAAAAAAAAAACTATTGCTTTTTTTACTGTGCAAGCAGTTAATTTTCATTTTTAAAAACATTTTAAACAGTTGTTTAAAAATGTGTCTATCTTCTTAATACTCTAAAATTTCATTGACATTTACAATCTGATTTCTTTTCTATTCATTATGTGTTTGTTTACGTATTTTTGGTTTTTGTTATTCATTTGTTCATTTTTCATTTTGGTGGTGTAATGTCAGAAATACAGTCAACTGGGTCTTATAATACATGCACTTTCCTCCGCTTTGCAGAGTTGAATGAAAAACATTTAAAGAGGAAAAAATACATAAAATTATGCCCCTATATTTTGCCTTCATTTCAGTATTAGAAGATATTACAATTTATGTCAATTTTATATTAAGAAAATATTATTTATATAAAAATGAGCATATCAAAAAACCTAAAATATTTTTGTTTTCTACTTTAAAGCCATCTACTCATAAAATTAGAACCAATAGAATTTAGATGAGTAAATGAGAAGTATATTTGAATTTAAAATATTATAATACCTTTCAACGGAATTTTGCATTTTCAGGGTTGGGATGTTACAGCTTGCTCTGTCTTCATTCCCCATTTTCATTACTGAACCTATTACACCATAGGTTAGCCTTTTTAGTATGACTTATTATTTTCTTTGCTACATTTTGACACTGATATTCCCTAAGACTATTCTGGACTTTAAGTTTTATAGTAATATACATATGTGCATATTACTATATAGCATATACAGTAATATGCACATTTTTAGAAAAATCTAAGAAATACCTTTTCTTTCATATAAAAATTTTTGAAAACCACTCTTTTATCATGGTACATAAATTTTATTTGTACCTTATCCAGTATATTCAAACCACTGCTACTTAATAGAAGATCAAAAAGTTTTTAAAAATCTATTTTCATTCAAAGAATGTAATGAGAATGACAAGCCAAAATATAGTACCAAAAGTATAATAGGAACTCATTGGATTTCAATTGTCTTCTGATATTGCTGTGTGATAATATCTCTTAATTGTCATATAAAATAAGGTATAATAAGACATGGTATAATATTCCGGGTAATCTGACTTCAAGATAATTTTTCTAAATATTCAAAGAGCAAAATATCAGTGAAAAGAAGAAAAAAGCAAGCAAAAAAAGGTGAGGAAAAATTTATTATTAACTTGTTAAAGGTTAAATGTCATCTCAAGATATATAACAATACAATATGGTAATTATTACTTTGATATGTTTGAGTTGCATGATCCAAATTTTCCCTACTTTGGTTGCAAGCTATATTAATATGTATATGCAAGTCTGAGTTTGGTAAGTATGTTAATATAATTTTATGACTTTCTTGAATAAGAAAAACAACTAAGGTGAAATGCAATTTTAAAGAAAAAGACAAAAAGATTTGGAATTATCTTTTCAATCTTGTGGAAACAGATCTTATTTTCTGTATAAATACAAAGGGAGAAAATAGATTAAAAGCTATGATACAGTTATACAAAGGTGACTAAACCTAATTGCAAATCTGAACCAGAGAGAAATAAATTGTTAGCACTATGCAACCAGAATATTCTAAACACAAAGAATTATGTAACTTAAATCTTCACAAGATCAAAATATTTAGTTTCCATCAAAAAAAGAAACATTTGATTTTAGCTCTTTGTGTAAAATATAGGCATTGTTAATAAAGCAACCAATGTACATGTAATGAGTTTATGGGAACTTTAATAATCATCCAGAATAGCTCTATGAAGAGGACCACCTGTCAGGAGCTGTGAGGAGGTCACAGACAATTGAAGTTAAATAACCAAAGGAGCCTGAGCCCGCGGGTTCGAGACCCGCCTGGGCAGTCGAGACATCTCTACAATAAACAAAAAAAAAAAATTAGCCGGGTGTGGTAGCGCGCACCTGTAGTTCCTGCTACTTGGAAGGCTGAGTGACCGGGAGCCACCACTGCACTCCAGTCTGGGCGACAGAGTAAGACTCTAACTCAAAAAACATAAACAAATAACCAAAAGAAAGCCAGAAGAAACTGTGCTCTGGATTCTTTCTCCTCCAGTCCTCTGTTCTCCTGAAAAATATCTGCTATAAACCAAATCCAAGAATGTGAGGTGTAGACAGCTTTTTAATGCCAACTGTAGGTTTAGCCTCCTGAGAGAAAAGACTGAGTGGAGAAGATGGATGATGGCATTAGGGGTGCAGGTTAAGCATCACAATAAATAACATGGCAAATGACTGGGGAGGAAAAATAATCATTTTTTTTCTATAATTGATACTAATTCTATATGTTCATGGAATAGAACAAGTGAAGAAACAACAGAAAAAAAGTAGCTGAACAATCAGGATGCACACTGTGAGAAAGATCTAACACCACAGATGGAATTTGGCCTTTAATCAATATAAAAGAATGAGAAACGTTTTGAGAAGCAGTATGGCATGATCATATTTGTTTCTCAAAGACATCATACCGTCTATGATTGATTATATGGGAGCAGTCCAAGACAGGGTAGGCCAGGATACCACTCAGTTTCTGAATGAACCTGAGGAAGAAATTAATTGCAAATAGTGAAAGAAAAAGTTTACTTGAGAAAAATAGAGTTTGAGGACAAAGAATGGAAGATAATTAAATTAATTTTAGTCATGTTAAAATTTAGTTTTTAATGGGATAACCAAGTTAAAATTTTCAGTAAGCAGTTTCCAATGTTTAGAGAAATTATGAGTTGGCATGAATGAGTTGGATGTAATTAACTAAAACTGGTGGTTGAAGTCAAGCTAGAGGAGAAAATTAAGTGCCTAATAGGCACGTACAGGGTAAACAGGTAATACGGTTCAAAGGAAAGCCCACCATACATCAACATTTAAAAGAATTGATGCAGTTTTGTTTTTTTGTTTTTTTTCTGACCAGTTAGTGAGCTGAGCGCCCAAGAGATGTTGCAGTTCCCAAAGCTGCACAGACAGATGGAATCCATGTGGTGACCTGGAATGCGATGGCATCTGGATAGGGGAATGTGGTGGTGCCCAAGAACTTGGGGATGTCAACAACCCCCTAAGGAGTGTTACAGCTCTCTTAATTTGGAGGTTGATGAGCCAGCCCCAGAAGTGTTTATACCCCTGCTGGTTCAGTGGGTCAATGAGCCAGCTCTGCTGGTTCCATGGGTAGTGAGTCAGCCTCGAGAAGTGTTCACAGCCCCATTGGCTCAGTGAGCTGGTGAACCAGTACCCCAAGGAGTGTTGCAGCTCCGTTGGTTTAGGGTATCAGCAAGCCAGAGCCCCAAGGAGCATTGCAGCTCTCTCAGATCGGAGGGTCTAGGTTGTCCAGTCTGGCGTGTCTAGATCAGCAGTTTCTGGTTCTTTTGTCTCATGCCCAGGAAGAATGAGCAATGCAAACACTGAAGTGTGAGTAAGAAATTTTTAGAAGACAGGAAAGCTCCCAGGAGCAGGAGGGGAGCCAAAGGAGGACTGCCAATGATACCTCTGCAGTCAGGGGTTTATATAGTCTTGAGAGTGTGCTGATTGGCTGGTAGTGGCACTAATCAGAGAGAGGCATCATGGTGTGGGATTAAAATGCAACAATCAGGGAGGGTTGAAAAAGACCAATCAAGAAGAAGCATGTGACAGAGTGAGACTCCAACTCAAAAAAAAAAAAAAAAAGCAGCAGCATGCAAAAGGACCTAGAAATAGTTGTTCTCACTCCTGTTGGTGGGGCTTGCAGCAGAAGTTTTTACTGGGATCCACCCTAATCATGTCTATCTGGTTTCTCCCCTTCTCCTCTCTCATTATGAGGAGTTGGGAAGTTGTTTTTTGTTTGATTGGTTTTAAAGGATTGCTCTGTGTTGAGCATTTAATTCATGATTAAACTCATAATTAAGAAGTAATACTCTCTTTTGACATAGTTCTAGATCCTTGGGGCACCATGCTGAAGAAGATATATATTAGTCTTGCCTTCATAAAACTTCCTGTCAGTCAGTAGGGATAAAAATATAAACAAACACAATTGTCATATATGATTAACGTTAATAAAAAGATGTCAAGGATAATTTGCATGGTGATATACTAGGTAAAGGCTTTAAAAAAAAATAGTTACTTGAACTGATGGCTGAAAGAAGAGAAAAAGCCAACAACTTGAAGTATACAAGTAGAATATTCACAGGTCTTTTGAAAAGCCAATGGTAATGCTCTGTTTTTAGTAAGCTCTTAGAGATAGCTCTATTTTCTTCAGTAAGTTTTATACTTTTGCTTTTTACCTTGAATCCTCGAATGAGTGATCATTGTCATTATTCCTCCATTGATTTAGATCCTTTATTCCACTCAAAAACATCTTTAACAGTTTTGTATCTCCAATTTTTTATTTTTTAATTGGAGTCTCACTCTCCCAGGCTGAAGTGCAGTTACACTTATGGTTATGACGGTCTTGACTTGTTGGGCTTAGGTGATCCATCCACCTCAGCCTTCCAAGTAACTGGAACTACTGTCCCACACCACCATGCTTGGCTAATTTTTAAATGTACTTAGAGATGAGGTCTTGCCAAGTTGTTCATTCTAGTTTCAAACACCTAGGCTTAGGCAATCATCTCACTTCCATTTCCCAAAGTGCTGGGATTATAGGCATGAGCCACCACACCTGGCCTCTAATTTTTAATATAGAGATCTTACCTCTGTTTTTGTAGATTCATTTATATGTATATACATGTTTTTTTCTACATATGACTATTTATTCAAATAATTTGATTTTAGGATTTTAAAAGTTTCTATGTAGTCTAATAAAAAAATACTTTTAAAATAAGATATAAAATTTAGAAAAATAGTAAATTGTCTTAAAAGAAATATTAAGATTAGAAACATGAGTTCAGACTGTTGCTTTTAATCAAGGTAGAGAGACAGAGACCAGCATTGCACTCCTCTCTGAAACAACCAAAATAATGAATAATATATATATAACAGTTCAAAGGCACTGGATAGCAGAAAGTTAAGACTGAGGGCCCTGGGAGTTTGAAAACAAATGAAGTGAGAACAAGGTTTGCTTAATGATATGCCTTTAGATAAATCATTCACATTAAAGAAATATACTGATGCTACACATCATATTACCTTTTAAAAGTTAATGTGGCTTAAATAAAATAGAAGGATATCTGAGTTCAAGGAAAAATGCATAGGAACGTTATGACATAAATTGACTGCCATATTTTCCATTTCTTATTAAAATATAATTCATTTTTATAATGACATTCATTTTCAAGGAACTTATTTAAAACAATAAAATATAAATTTTTTTCTGATAAATAGAAACCACCATGTTTATTGACATAAGAAGACATAGTTCATGATAAATAATATTATAGAAGACTTCCAGGCTTTTTATAGATCTTGGACAGTCAAAAGGACCAGACTTTATTTTACAGATTTTTGGTGGATTAAAGTTTGTGGCAGTAAAAAGAGAAATATAATGGGCATCACAGAATCCTACAAATAGAAAGGCCTTATGGTTTTTAAAATAAGGCTCCCAGTTTGAAACTCAATACTTTTATACTAATAGAAACTATGCACTATATTTTGCATTATACACAAAGCACTATCCCCTTACAATTTTTAGCATTCAGAAATATATTTAAAATTACCAGCATCTCAAAGCATGTGCATTTAATGTATTTAAAGAGTATTTACTCTTATGTTAAAATTGTTATTATCTGTACTTCAGCTTTAGCTAATTGCGATATCCAACATTCTGGAATAGTAATTGTGCTTAAAATGGAATTTTAGAAAAAGATTACTCCATGTAGTAGAAATTCAAAGTCATAATATACGTGTGAAAAGCACCAAATATTGTAAATCAGTGCTGTGAAAAGTGCTCATTATTCAATATTTATTATATCCATTTAAAAAATAAAACCACTTGAATTTATACAAGTTATACATTTTTCCCCCAATTTTTTTTCCCTAAAAAGCTTCAGAATCCACATGGTGAAGGCACTGAAGAAATACAGAAAAAAGGCATGCAATCAGTGTAGTCATGACTTTGAAAGTTTTCCTAAAGAGATTGGTATTCTACAACAGTCATCTGTATCATGTCACTGTCTGATTTAGGAAACAGAATTAAATAGATAAAAGCTTTAAATGGAAAGGTCCTGATACCTTGCTACTAAGTTTTATTAGCATAGGATGATAAAAATGGTAAGGGAAGATTTCAACAGGTGCAATTTAGAGGAAAGAAAGTAGCCTGATAAATTGATATCTTTTCTAAATGAATGTTATAATCCAACAAAACCCTGATATATCTGTATAATGCAGTCACAATTCTTGATTTTGATAACAGTATGGGTTACTGGATTTGGAAGTTTTACCAAATTTTAGTTAGTTTATCTTGTTTTATTTTTCTGATTTGTTGATTTCTTTGTTTTATTTATTTTCAGCTTACTATAATAATTAAAAATTATGCATGTCAATTGAAGCACAAGAGAAAGTCTGCATTGGAATATTACTATATTAGTATTTCAAAAAAAGACAAGAATAAGCAATCTTTTAATCAATATTTACTTATTTAGAGTAAACTCATTTTCATTACAGAAACTGAAAACACACAAAGTTTCTTTATTCTTACAAAATCCAACCTGAATTAGTTACTTTATTTTTTATTTTTATTTTTTGAGTTGGAGTCTCACTCTGTCACCCAGACTGGAGTGCAGTGGCCACTCCCAGCCACCGCAGCCTTGACCTACTGGGCTCCGGCGATCCTTCTGCCTCAGCCTTCCAAGTAGCTGGAACTATAGGTGCGTGCTACCACACCCGGCTAATTTTTTGATTTATTGTAGAGATGAGGTCTCCTCAAGTTGCCCAGGTGGGTCTCGAACCTGCGGGCTCAGGCAATCCACTCACCTCAGCCTCCCAAAGCATGGGATTACAGGATGAGCCACCGAGCCCAACTCAGAATTAGTTACTTGAAATCACTTATTATGGACAATTAGTTTATGGGAGGATTATAACCAACTGCTCAAATATATAGATACATAATTTTAGCTGGTCATTTCTCATTTATGGAAATAAATTTTCATGGAAAGGATGTCTGTCTAATTATATAAATGCTAAAGAAATAATGTAGTTATATATTTTTCTGTCTTCTTTCTGCTATTTATAATATGAAGGCTTAATGAATGCAGAATTTCCCAGGGAACAGCTGATGTCTTTCCTCTATTTATTTATTTTCATTAATGAAGACTATAAGTGTCATGTATTAAGATGACTATGGAACAAAATAGAAACAGCCTAGATACTAGAATTTTTTCATTGAGGATTCCTGCATTGGAGGGTGACCCAACCAACATCAATTTTTGTGTGAAAGAGGAATAGAAAGAGATGAAACATTACTGTGTTAAGATTTCATGTTCTGTTACCTTCACTGACGTTGTCTAGCGCAAACACCAAAGAGATTAACCACATTAAGTATGAATGCTACAGAAAGGTAAGGATGGTGGTGTTGGTGAATAGAGGGAAAGAGAGCCTTCTCATGATGAGATAAAGTTGAGTGAACAGTGGTAAATTAGGCTTGAGCAGGATAGGGGAGAAGAAGATGAGGATGAGTAAAAACAAACAAAATAAATGTAACTTAGCCATTTGCCTTACTTTTTCTTCTCTAAGTTAACTACTGTTCGAGATAGGATCCCATCACAGAACAGAGAACACATTCTAATTAAAATGTATGAGGATGTGATAAAATAATTATTTGCAAAACTTTGCACAGCATGAAGGCAAACATGAAAAATAGGACAGTAAATTGAGGCTTACATTAGAGTCACAATTATCATCTCTAAATTTGCAAAGGGGAAGTAAGAGTGTAGGGTATTGAAACTGGAACTAAGAAAGCCCTATACAAAGGTAACTTTGATGCCTGGCATGGTGACTTATGTCTGTAATTCCAGCTCCTTTGGGGAGCGAAGACTAGAGAATTACTTGAAGGCCAGGAATTCAAAACCAGCCTGGGAAACATAGTAGCTTCTATCTCTACAAAAAATTTTTAAAATAAAAAATATTGCCGGGCTCGGTGGCTCAGCCTGTAATTCCGTGCCTTTGGGAGGCTGAGGTGAGTGGATTGCCTGAGCCCGCGGGTTCGAGACCCACCTGCGCAGCAAGAGCTCATCTCTACAATAAATTAAAAAATCAGCCGGGCATGGTAGCGCATGCCTGTAATTCCGGCTACTTGGAAGGCTGAGGCAGAAGGATCCCTGGAGCCCAGCAGGTCAAGGCTGCGGTGGCCGGGAGCGACCACTGCACTCCAGTCTGGGTGACAGAGTGAGACTCAAAAAAAAAAAAAAAAAATTAACTGGGTGCAGTGGCACATGCCTGTAGTCCCAAATATATAGGCCAAGATGGGAAAATTGCTTGAACCTAAGTGTTAAATGTTGCAGTGAGCTATAATCATGTCTCAGCACCTCTGCCTGGTCAAGAGAGCAAGACCTTGTTAAAAATAAATAAACAAGCAAACAAATAAGAAAACAGCAACAACAACAACAAAGAGGCTTCATCATCTCTGATGAATACAGATGCAAAAGTCCTCAACAAAATATTTGGAAACTGAATTCAGTAACACATTCAAAAGGCTATTCACCATGATTAAGTGAGATTTATCTCAGAAATTCAAGGATGGCTCAATATACACAAATCAATAGACACAAAACATTACATTAGCAAAATGAAGACAAAAGCACATGGTCACTTTAAGTGATGCTGTAAATGCATTTGTGATAATTCAATATCCCTTTATGATAAAAAACCTTCAATAAACTGGGTATGGAAAGAATATACCTGAAAATTATGAAGCACATAAATGACAAATCAATAGCTAACATAAAACTAAGTAGGGAAAACTTAAAAGCCTTTACTCTAAGATCTTGAGCAAGACAACAATGCCCACTTCCACAACTTTTATTCAGCATACTATTGGAAGTCATGACCTGGGAAAATAGGCAAGATAAACAAATAATATAGGGCATTCAAATTTCAAAAGAAGAAGTCAAATTAGCCTTGTGCACAGAGGACATTATTATACATCTAGAAAAACTTAAAGATTTTACCAAAAAAACTGTTAGAATTAATATGTGAATTCAGTAAAAGTGCAGGATAGAAAATCAACATATAAAATCCAGAAACATTTCTGTATTTCAACAATGCACAATCTGAAAAAGAAATAAAGAAAGTAATTTTGTCTACATTATCTACAGAGAACAATAATATCTAGAAATTAATTTACTTAAGTAAAATATCTCTACAATGTAAACTGTAAAATATTGATGAAAAGAATTAAAGATTTCACCAATAAATGGAAATATAGCCTGTCTTTGTGAATTAGAAGAATCAATATTATTAAAATGCCAATACTATCCAAAGCAATTTACATACTCAATGCAATATCTATCAAAATACTAATGGCATCCTTCACAGAAATAGAAAAAAAAATCGTAAATTGCATGTAGAACCTCAGAATATCCCAAACAGTTAAAGAACTCCTTAGTAAAAATAGTAGTGCTGTAGGTATCCCACCACATGACTTCAAGATATACTACAAAGCTATACTAACCAAATCAGCGGATACTAGCATTAAAAACAGATACATATACCAATATAATACAATAGAGAGCACCAAAATAAATCTACTAATTCACAGTCAATTGATTTTTGACAAAGGCACCAAAATCTTACAATGGGGACATGGAGGATCTTTCCCATAAACTGCTCCAGGAAAAAGGGATAACTATATGCAGATTAATAAAACTTATACTTTACCAAATACAAAAATTAAATTAAAGTGGATTTAAGACTTAAATCTAAAACCCAAAACTCTAAAACTACAAGAAAACGCTGAAGAAATTCCCCAGATCTTTGGTCTAGGGAAATATTTTTTAGTGTAAAACACAGGCAACAAAAGCAAAACACAGGCAACAAAAGCAAAAATTGACAAATGGGATCACATCATGCCTAAAAGTTTCCACAGAACAAAGAAAACAATCAATAAAGTGAAACAGTACTCTCACACACACACACAAAAAGTAAAATGACAACCCAACGGATGGAAGAGAATGTCTGCATACTAGCAATTTGACTAGGGTTAATAACCAGAATATTTAAGGAGATAAATGAACTCATAGTAAATAATACAATTTAAAAATAGATGGATCAAAATAAACATCTCTCAAAGGAAGAAATACAAATGACCAACAGATATATTTAAAATACTCAACATTACTAATCATCAGAGAAATGCAAATCAAACCTGCAATAAGATATCATCTCATCCTAGGTAAAATGGCTTTTTTCAAAAAGACTAAGACTACTGGATGCTGATGTGTATGTGAAGAAAGGGAACCCCTCACACATGGGTGGAAATGTAAGTTAGTGCAGCCATTATAGAAAATAGTAAGGAAGTTCCTTCAAAAATTAAAAATATGATCCAGCAATCCATATGATCCAGCAATCCTGGATAGATGTCCAAAGAAACTGTAATCAGTATGTTAAAGAGATATTGCACTTCCATGCTTATTTCAACACTATTCATCATAGCCAAGATAGGGAATCATCCAAGAATTCATCAACAATTAAATGGGTAAAAGTGGAATATATACACAATGGAACACTAGCCATAAATATAAAGAACTCCTCAAATATTTAAAAAATGTGATTAGTTAAATGTGATTTCAAAAAATATTGGCTGTGGCTTCAACTTATATAGAGAGAGAGTGTATAAATACATGTACTATATTTATTCAGATGTCACACTGAGTAGTGACTGTTTGTAGGACTCAACATGATATTGTGAAATTATTTACTTTTTAAAATATAGGAAACTTACCAACTAAACAATTTAATGCATATTTACATTGTCTTTTACATATTTATTAAATATTTATTTTGTTATAAATTTCAGCATTTAAATACATTTATCTAATGCTTAAATCTTTCTCCAAGTTTATTTTCTCCATCACCTTGTTTCTGCAATTATTAAATATTTAAATAAAATTATGCAAATAAAGCAAAGGTCAAATATAATCAAATGCTTATGAGAGACTCTGTATCTAATTAATGTTTAATTTTGGAGATCACCCAATACTTTGAAGTGGTCACTGATAAATATCTTTGATAATAATTTTTATATAGGCATATATTTGAATTTCATACTATGTTTTAATCTTGAATAGATCTAGATTAAAAACCCAAAATGCATACATTCAGATGCAACTTTTATATTTTTCAAAACAAGCTCACATCTAATTTTATATATATATGGTTGAGAGAATGAGGTTTGCAATTAGACTATTTAGGTTAAAATTCTCGCTTTTACTAATTAACTATAAGATGTTGAGCAAATTATTTACCTCCTTTGAACCTCATTTTCTTTATCTGCACAAAGGTAATAAGAATGCTAGATACCTGTTTATCTGACTTTATAACTAATTAGAAGAGGCTAATCAAAATTGCAAGTAAATATCTTGTGTCTACTAAGGGTTAGATAATTACTATTTATTATGAATGTTATTAGTTCCTCACAATAAATCTGGATCAAATATGATGAACTTTTGTATACATTTAAAAACAAACAAAACCCTATAGCTTAGAAAGTTAATTAATTTGCCCAATATTAGAAGGAAATATATTCAGAGCACAATAATTTAATAATACTACTCCAAATTTCATGCATTTTCTACCAGACTAATCTTTGTTTTGCTTAACTTGGAAAAAAGGATCATTGGAATTGTGTGAGTTCAAGTAAATACATTGTTGGGGAGCCAGCCTTGGAGGCCCACCTGATTGACAAAGTCCAGGTGCGCTGAGGACCCACGGCCACAAAGCGAGTCCAGGCAGCTGAGGCCCTTCTGTCTTCCGTCTTTGCTGTTGGTACAGCTGAAGAAATTCTGTGCAGTCGTGGAAGAAGAAGATGGCATGTTTATGTGAAGTGTCATGGTTTATTTTTCCATTTCCCACTATACCGTTTGGCCTTTTCTAACATATGCAAGGGTTAAACTCTGAAGCACATCAAGAATGCTTTCTTTCACTTGGTTATAAGTTACTAGATATTGCTTAAGTAATAAATGATATAAGTATATTCACTCCTTATTTGATTTAGAATTATGTAGTTTAGTGTTTAGACATAAGGTTTTTTAGAAGCACAAGTTTATAGTAAGTTCATTATGAACTCATAAGATCTAACACTTATCTAGGAGTTATGTAGTTGATTTATAACACTGTTTTCACTGACTTAGGATAAAGATTAATCATTAAGGTTTTTGCTTAATTCAATAGTTAAAACTCTAAGTTAACATTTATAGAGTGGGTTTTCAATGAACTCATACTAATCAGACACTTTTATGATAACTTAGCTAAAGACAGAAAGCAAGCTTGGGGGTCTGGGAAACATTACTAAAAGGTTCTTTTGAGTTTTCTTTAGAAATAAACACCACAGGATGAGAGAAAAGTAATGGAGACACCTGGACAAGAAAGGCGATTACAAACTCTGAAGGTCATAAAGCCCCAGAAGGAAGACTACTGCTAAACTTTCTGGAGACAGTTCAAGGACTATAATTTGGGACTTTGGACTACAACTATCATCTTTGGCCTTATGAATAAGACTCATTGTCTGAATGTTTACAGGGTTCTTGGCTTGTTTGTTGCTAAGACCACTAGATGGTGGTAACTTGTAGAGGATATGTATGTGAAGGAATTTTCTTTGTCTTGCCCCTTTACGAATGGTATAAAAGCTCTGTGTTAACTAACATTAAATTGTCATCTGTTCAGGAAGCAGGTGTCCGAGTATAATGTTTTCGTCTTTCACCTATCCGTCTCTCCTTCAGGAAATCTCACGATCCTTGTGGGGCTGGACCCCCGCAATACATTATGTCTCTATCTACCATTTTTATCATAACTTTGTGTACATATTGCAGTCAAAATTGTCCATAAAACCTCAGAAAAGTGTACTAATTAATTGTCATCACCACGGCATATTAATTTGCTGATTTCCCATTGCTTATAACTAGATAGATAGGTGATAGATAGATAAATGGATTGATAGATAACAGTTACATAGATACATAGACTGATATATAGATCTATATATATTTGTAATATTTATTCAGGCCCAATCTCCATAATATATACATTTTAAAATTTTTTAGATTTACCAATTCACCAATTACTTTTTCTTATTAATAATTTGATTGATTATACAAAGATTTCCATGTTTCTGTTTTCTTAGGATTGTGTAGAACTTTAAGCAACATTTAAAAAAATTAGGTTTGTGATCTAAGAATATAGATTTATAAGCACTAATAATTTTCTTTTAAAATGCAGAATATTTTGTACTATATGAAAATAGCAATGATAAGTATAATGAATAGCAAGAAAATAAATATAGTGATTTAGTCAAATTAAGACTGATGTATTACAAATTATTTTTGTATGTGTGTGGTCCTCTTTCTATTCTTGCTCTGCAGGTAATCTTTTATCTTCTTAAACGTTATTCACCACCTCTGTTGAGACAACTATGAAGTAATAAAATTCAAACTTGATATTTTATGTTCCTGACTCATATTTCCATATCTTTCTTCCTTCTAGAATTTTATCAAGCAACTAAAGCTCACTTTGCACTAATATATTTATCATTTTCCCTACAAAATTAATACTCTACTTATCCATTATAACATTTTTCCCCCCAGTGACTCTGAGTCTGGTAACAAAAATTGCAATATTGACATTTATTGACTATCTGAAATGTTTCACATAATATCCTACCTTCTTTACATGTAAAATCTACTTTTAAATAAAATCAGTTACTATCCCCATTTCACATATGATTGGTGTGGAGGTTATAGACCTTGGAAAAGTTTGTGCAGCTGTGGGTTGGGCACCAGGACTTAAAATCAGTCAATCTTGCTACCAAGGCCACTACGTAATATTACCTTAGTTAAAATTTCAGGGTTATGTTTTAACTCCTCAAATTTTTACACTTATAAAAAATTAATTGCTGACTAAGATCCATTTATTTTCCTTTTAAATGATCATAGAAATTGGAGGAGTAACATATGACCCTGGATTTCATGCTGCATTAGTATTGTCTCTGTTTAGAGCTGTATGTAGAACTGAGATAAAAATTGAGAGAGAAGATAGGGGATGGTTAGGCAGATAGAAAGGGAGGGTCTCAGAGAAAGGTAGTGTCCACAGCAATGCCCCTGCACCTCCCCTGTTAGAAAATTAGCAGTTGAATGTGGTTAATGTGGTAAAGAATGTCTTCCTCTTATACCAGTATGCTTGCTTAAAAGGGACTTTCTCAACTCAGAGTCAGGGGCAATAACTAAATGCCCTTAACTTAACTTAAACTGATTGTAATACCAATAAGATAAAATTACCCTAGGGGAGCCTCCCATTCCCATCATTCACCTGACACCATGACAATACTGGTATGACCCTATAAGACCTAAAACTCCCCCACCTGACATGAGGGAGGGGTAATGGTAAGCCAGTCCCTCCCTCAAAACACACTGATTTCTAAGAAAAACCACCTCAAAACACACCCCGTGTGCCCTTCAACAATAGTTAGGTACATAGGCAACGACCTCTGTAGGCTGTTTCTTCCCCCTCTCCCTTCTGGAGCATGTACTATCCATTCCTTAATAAAGCTACTCGCTTGTTTTGCTACTTTATGTATCTGTTTGCAAATTATTTCCAAACTTAAACACAAGAACCTGGTAGTTGGCATCAACCCCTGGTCCCACAATGGGAGCTGTACCCCTTCTCCCAGTAATATAACCAAATCTAAAGTTGATCTGTATGTAAAGAATAATGGATAATGCCTGACACATTTCTGCTAATAAAAATACATATTTTTTCATCCATTTCACTTTTGCACTTCTGCAGCTATTATTTTCTGTTAATGATAGTCTATTTCTGCTTCGGTTCTCTGTTACTCAGGTTTTCTGACTGCTTTTCCATCTTTGTCTTTATGCCAACTTTCCAACTATCTCCATAGACACAGAAAAATTGATCAATTTTAATAATAAATTCTTTAATTGATTCTCTTTCCCAATGAAAATATTTAAATGGCGGGCTGCTTACCAATTGAGGTTATATTTTATTAATATGAAAGCGAATGACTCTATCAACTTCCCCTACTTTATTTTAGTGTTTTCCTTTTAGGTCAAAACAAATAACAATGACAACAAAAACAAAAATAAATTACATCTCTGTCCTTAGCTACTCTTATTGTTGATTGTGAACTAGAACATTGGCTTAAAAAAAAACTAATAATTAATTTTTTTTAAAGCAAAGTCATTATAAAGGGAGGAAATAACTCTCATGACTGAAAACCCCGGTTGTATCCTGAGTATGTTGACAAACCAGTAATAAATGTAATTACATAATCAGAGAATGGGGAAAAGTGCCAGTGGAGATTAATCAAAACAAATATCAGGTTAACATAATCTCCTACCATTAAATATTTAAACAAAGTAATTATGGTTTTCTAATTGAACATATTTACAATTGATTATTTAGGTTATGATGAAACAACTCACAGATTTTTTTTGTTGTTGTTGATGTTAAGCAGGATTTATTGAGAGGACAGAAAAGCTCCCACAGTGGGAGGGGACCCAAAGAGGTTGCCCAACAGCTCACAGATTTTTTAAAAGGCAAATGATCAACTGATAGTGCTGAACAAACTACTTTACATATTGCCAGAATTATATATTTAATTGAAAATTAATAATTTAGCATTATGATTTTGTATAGTAGCCCTAGGAAATTGAATAATTCTCAAGTGCCCTTTATATATTAAATTAAATACTGATGTTGTGCGAGAAATTTGGGGCAATGCATCCTAAGTCCATAGGCACAAGTACCAGATGTTTTTGCAACATAAATTCAACAAAATTATTGTCACCTTTTATAACATTTAAGATTCTTAGATGAGAACAAAATTAACTAACTCGTTAATTTAAGTACAAAACTATAAATTCAAATGATATTGGATGGGTCATAGAATCATAAGAACTTCCCAAAAGCCAGGAAAATAATGCCTTAAGTCCAATGAGGAGAATTGCTTTCACTTTGCATGTACACACAGATAAGCTTGTACACAGATTCCTTCAACACTGGCCCACCGAACACCATAAGAATAAGTAACTCTACTATAAACAATTAGGAAACTAGTCAATGTGGGGGGTGCCAAAAATGTATGCACATTTTAAGAGATGTTATCTATGTATTACTTTTCAAAGTTAAATTGAATTACAGTTGCAGTGTGTATATGACATTTGCTCAACAGTGCTTCCACCATTTTCTTTAACTGCCATACCTTTCACATAGTGATGTTAGCATTCATTTGATTAATGGCATCTTTTGAGCAAACGCCATACTTAAATAGTATATACTTTTTTGGGCACCCCCTGTATATATAAAATAATGGTATTCCAATATTGAGCAATATATAGCAGAAGACTGTGATTCTTGAGAGAAGGAATAAAAATAGAGGTATTATACAATTTCTTCAGTTTATAAATAGAAGTACATTCTAGGCCACAGTGAAGGAGGGAGAATACCTGTTGGGAGCCGGCCATGGAGGCCCACTGAGCGTTAGGGATCAGGAAGGGCAGTTGACCCCGAGACCACTAAGATGCATTCGGGAGCTATTGACCCCATTTCCTCTCCCTTTCTACTCAACACTAACCAGATTAAGCTCCTGTGAGCTCAAAACATAAAAACTCTGAGACCGGGACAAACACAAGCTAACTTTAAAAGCTCATTGCTCCCATTTTTCCACAAACTGCAGTTTTGGCTTTCACACAACTTATAATTCAAACTCGTGTCACATCTAAGAGCCTTAGTATTGGTCATAGGCTTCTGGGTCATGATCTTAGGATTTATTGAAGGTGTAAATTGTAGAATATAGTTTTAGAAGACAGCCATTTTGTTGAAAGAATATGGCTGGGTTACTTGCAGGTAGCCCACTGTGAACTTTGGACTGGGCCACATTCCAAACATTCTGGGATGGGCCACTTTCGTTTGTAAAGTAAATACTTAAGCTTCTATAGAACTGTTTAACTTGGCATAAATCAATCAGCTTAGGATGAAAAAGGTTTATAGAATATGTCAGTCACAGATTAGGTTATCCTTTGTTATGGGATTTTAAGATTATCATATGAAAGGGGTTTAAAGGCAATCATTGATTAAGTTTTCATGGATTAAGGTTTCTGGTGGATGGGAGACGCCCCTCCCACATCTGACTTTGTGTATAAAAGACCCGTTGTAATTCCCAATAACACACATCGCTTCTGCACTAGACTGGAGCCCAGTCTCTTTCTTTCTCTTTCTCTCTCTCTCTCTTTCTCTCTTCTTCCCCCCAATCGCCGATGCTGTCTCCACCTTTGGGGTACCCTGAACCTGGCTGGAACTGGTCTCCGGCAAATACCAAGAGACTTTATGTTACTGAAACATCAAACATTTAGTTAGGGTCCAGTTGCTCGCTGCACAGAAAGCAAATCATTGAGATGATGAATACTGCTAGGACAACTTTTATTATTTTTATTTTTATTTATGTGAGTGATTTCAACCAAGGAGAATGGGAGATCCGTCTTCCTCTCCCACTGACATGAGGGGCTTATATAATAAGGGAGGAATGTAGAAAAAAAGAATTTGGAAAGGGTAAAGAAGAGGAGTTGGTAAACAGAAATTGAGAATGAATTAGGAAGAGGAGTTGGCAAACAAGTGGGATCCTGCATTCCATTGCCTGGAAGCAGTGATCTTGTGAATTTCATTCTGTTGATAGTATAGCCCTGGGAGTCAGTTTCCTGAGAAAGGAACACAGTTAAGATCAGTGTAAGTTTCAGACTTTAAGGGAAGGAATGTCAATGTATATTTTTATTCAGAAAAGAAAAGAAAACTGTAACCATTAGTTATATGGGGAACTTGGTCCGTTTCACTTACATAGATATGGGAAAAGTTTGCCATTTCATTAGCCAGAGTAATATGAAGACCCATCAGAATGGTCACATTGTAGGATGGGACAAATTAACCCCAGAGGAAAATTGCTCCAATTATGCCTTTAGAAATCTAAAATACACACACATTTGAAATGATCAAACAAATATGCAAGTCACTTAACTGAATGCCGGAAAAAATTTCAACTTTATTTCAAAGAAAACAAAATTCTGCAAGCAACAAAATATTTATATGAAAAAATTTATAGTGCCCAGAATCAAATAAAATTACCAGGCATGCAAAACAAAGTGGTATATGTGACTCATAAAACAAGAACTAAATAAATAAATAAAATACATATAGAAATAACAGATAATGAAATTTATAGACAAAAACAAACAAACAAAAACCAGTTACTAAAAATATAAATACTGCCAAAAACATGAAGAAAAAAGATATATAACTTGGAGAGTAAATGAAAATGTAAACAGACATAAGTGGAAACTTTGAAAATAAAATATATGTGTGTAAAATAATCTTTACTGAATGTACTTAATGGCCAATTCACTACTACAGAAAAAATGTCTGTGGAATTTTACACAGCAGTAGGGATTGTCTAAAATGAAGAACAGAAGGAAAAATGGTTGAAAAATGATTTAAAAAGGGTTTAATTGACATACTGGACAATTTGAAGAAGTATATTCTTTTTTTTTTTTTTTGAGTTGGGGTCTCACTCTGTCATCCAGACTGGAGTGCAGTGGCCTCTCCCGGCCACCACAGCCTCGACCTGCTGGGCTCCAGTGATCCTTCCGCCTCAGCCTTC